>NC_071107.1:1672500-1972500 GCF_024256425.1 Clarias gariepinus
TCTTCATACCCTAAGTTAAACATCTCCACATATTAAACTCCGTAACTCTACACACCAACCGTTAGACCATACACCGATTCACAACCAGCACCTCAGATTAGAGCCGTTATGAAGCTTTACAGAGCAGAAGCAGCAGATATACATCTCAATATCAACTGTTCAGAGGAGAGTATCGTGTATTTTGGAGAAACATCAGGAAAGACCATGCAGTTAGAAAATGTGTCCAAACTTTTGACTGGAAGCGTACCGTATATCCTACAGTCTTGTATGATGACGTCCACCCAAACCTTAACATGGGGACGATGTTGTTTTTGATAAAGTGAAGTTGGGATGATCCAAAAACAATGTTGCAAGTACAACCTTAAAACAACCAAATATCGCACTTATAGCATTTATGGCGCCAAGTTCCGAAATCAGCATCAGGTAATCTTTCAGCAGAGTAAAGTCCGATCTGGGCCACTAGAGCGGCGCTGTTCTCTGTTTCCATAACCGTTAGCTGGACAGTGGTTTACAAGTCAAAGCCACAGATACGAAACTTGTCTGTTTATGGAAACTTGCTCAGGGTCGTTACCCAGAGCCAGGGCCAAGTCGAGTACTCTAACCTCTGGCCCACCTCTAGCCACCAAAGCCCTCAGTACTCGGAAGAAAATACTACGGCAATGTGAGAATTTCATGGATGTCTTCCAGTTGGGTTATTCGGTCAACATTATCTCAACGTTATGGCCTCAAAATTTCATCCAACGTTGATTCATTTTACCAAAGTAAGTCTAAAGAATCTAATGCTGACAGTGTCCCAATGTCCTGAACTTCGCCAAAGGAATGTTCCCTTAACATCCCAACAACCATGATCTCTGGCCAGGATCCCAAACCTACCGCACCCTTAACACGAGCAGTGATGACTCAGTTGGTTAAGGCTCTAGATTACTGATAGGAAGGTCGGGGGTTCAGGCCCCATCACTGCCATGCTATCACTGTTGGCCCCTTAAGCAAGGCCCTTAACACTATCTGCTCCAGGGGGCGCTGTAGACCAACTGCCCCTGCACTCTGACCCCAGATTCCTAACTGGGACATGTGGGAAAAAAAAAAAAAACTCTCTGTAAATTACATGCGACACATAATTGAACGATCCTTAAATCTCACACCAAATGTTCTCAGTCTTGCTCCTGGAGTCATGCATATTCAGTATTTTCCCCTGCTCTAACACAAGTGCTTCAACTAATCAGCTAATTAGCAGCATTTCCAGAGCTCAAGTGGGTTAGTTAGAGCAAAGAAAACACAAAAAAGTATCCAGGACTACAGGTTCTCCGGGAACCTGCGGCGCATACACGTACCTGTTTTCAGGCTCGCCAAAACGTTAAGAATGACTCACGGTTAAAACAAAGCTCCATCACAGGGACTCTGATAAGCTCTTTTGTGTGATCCATCAAACCAACACAATGCAGTCGGGCCTTGGAGTAAATACACGCCCTGTCGTAAAGTCATGGCTGAGTGTGCAACATAAGAGGATCTACAGAGCTGCTCGTTCATGCGGTTACGCAATCACACAGTATATAGTCCATGTCTGCAGGAGGCCAGCTCTAGACATTATACTTTAAATACTCTGTAGCAGCGAGGCGGTAAAAAATAGATGGAGTTTTATGGCGGCGGAGAGGCTGCTTGTTCAACAAGAGTACTACGCATGAGTACGACCGATGCGTCTTTAGCGGCTACGATGTTTTCAGTCATTATCACTGGTGTACAGGCTGCGTCACACACAAGCTCCTGAATAGCACCACGGGCAATCGAGCAAATTGCATGCATTATGCTGCTTCCCTTTTTAAAAAGCCTTTTTAACAACAACAAAAAAAAAAAAAAAAACAACACCCCATTGCAGTGTAAACATTTATAATTCACCGGCACGCGCTTGTACGTGGTTGTGTGTCATAACGATGATGGGAAAATTGTAGTTACAAAAAGATAGAAGAATCTTTTTCATTCCGAGGCTCATATTATCTTTGCTCTCCGTCAGTTTTTGTATACGCGGGTAGGTCATTGTACACGGTGATGCATTTCCGCTTCCGTAGTTCACCGCTCCATCAGAAGTGACTTAACCCCGGATTCATTTCTGAATAGTGCTCGGATGCGTCAGACGCTAAAGATAGAGTTCTACCTTGCATTTCAGTACACGAGAGGACACGGATAAACGCGAGCCCGAGCACCTTGTTTGATCTGTAACACACTCTGTCTCTGTCAAGATGCAACACACTTCCTGTTACATTATTTAAACTCATAATGCATAGTAATGGCCTTCGCTTCTTCACAGCCTGAACCTGCTAAGAAAAATACTGTGATATCTGATACTCAGTACAACAGCACAACCTCCAGCTTTTATGTACAAAAAATAAAACATTTATTATAAACAAAATATGATTTCTTTGCTCGGTAATGCTTGGTAATATTCGAACACAAAAGTAGCAGGATGCCGAGTGATACGGACATATAGTTAAACATCCCAGTGCTGTTATGCTCTATTATAACCCTCTTGAGGAATAACTATTCGCTATTTTTGAAAAACCTTACTCCAGAAGAGGTGCAAATGGGGACGGAGCCAACATCATATTAAACCCTATGGATTAGGAACTGGGCGTTACTCAAGTTCATACCGTATGCATGTGAAGGCGGGCGAGTGAACAGTTTTGGCAATACAGTGTATATTTATTAGTTATAATATATATTTATTATAAGTAAAATTGTCTAACATCATATTAAATCTACAGAAACTCCTTCCTGACTTTTCCCTATTAAAACTAAGCTCGCCGCGACGCCAGAGGACATGCACACAAATGTCGAAGAGAATTTGAAAAATGGAGAATTTGGGAAAGAGCAATCTAAAAGCGATCCATCAAAATAACGCAAGCGGAGACAGGACAGAACGTTGAAGAGGTGTGGATGCTCATAGCAGGTAGGCGTGGAGAATCTCATACACAGGCTGGTGGAAGAAACGCTGGAAATAAAAAAAATTATAATCCAAACATATAGTTTATGACTCATCCGTGAGAGACTACAAAGGCGAACAGATGACACCTGCGTGTCCCGCTTGGAAAAAAAAAAAGGCTGACTCTCCCTTGTGACGCGTCTCTCTTTATACATCTTTTACCAAGATTTGTTTGATAAAAACGCCAATTCCATTAGCAATGCTTTGAACCCAGACGCAGACATCTTCGTATAAAACAGTTACTTTGACCCTCTTCTTTGAACCGTGACAATAGCGATACAAAGTACAGTACAGTAGTATGACAAAAAAAAAAGAGGATGAAAAGATATTAGATCATGAGAAAAGTGCAGTCCCGTCATCATTCGCGTGATGAACCGTTCTCAACCTGATGTCGACTTCAAGTTCGCGTTGGAGTCTGACACAAACAAACTGACGCGAGCGCTTTACTGTAAGCCTGGCTAAAATTATAAATCCTGACTGCACTTATGCAAACTAGTTTTTCGTTTTGTTTTCACAGCTCCTCATTCTCAGGCACTTTAAGCCCCTAATGTGACATCTTGAGAAGCTTGTACTGGTAAAAAAAAAACATTTGTTGACCTTTTTCAAATCTTTAGTCCGGGCAAACACAGCCAAGTCACACTCGAGCTCCAGACAGGGAAGGTCAAGCAGACGGGGTGTGTTATCAGAGCTGTAATTTCAACTTGGCAGCACCAAGTGTAAGTGTGTGTGTGGTGTGTGTGTGTGTGTGTGTGTGATGTGTGTGGTGTCTGCATGAGGCCTGGCTGAGGGACGGAGGATTTGAAATGGCTGCTGATGCGAGTCATTGATATTGACAGGCTGGGTTGTTGGCATTCCGGATGCTAGCTGGTGGAAGTCTCAGGGATTAGATTCATTAGATCTTACACTGTGGCAGCCTCCTCCGGTGACAACTGCTGCTAATCCCCTCCATCCCAGGCCACCATCAATTCCTACAGCATATACTGTGTACCTCTGACCCTACTCTCTCTCTCTCTCTCTCTCTCCCTCTCTCTTACGGACACCTCTGAATGCTGTCCCTGTTAGCATGGTATCATAGTAGTTCTGTATATAGTAGCATTGCTTTCTTCCCCACAACATTACACTGATAAACTCTACATTACACCGTTACACCAATTAAACCACCTATACCTTTACCTGTAAGACATCTAACACCTATCTATCTATCTATCTATCTATATATATATATATATATATATATATATATATATATATATATATATATGTGTGTGTGTGTGTGTGTGTGTGTGTGTGTGTATAAAAAATATAACAATAATAATCAACGGTACTGCTCTTTTTATTACATTTAATATACTGTCTGTGTGTATGTACTATATATATATATATATATATATATATATATATATATATATATATATATATATATATATACAGACAGTACAAAAAAGGCAGAACAATTTAATATATATTATTTATATATATTATTTATATTATTATTATTTATATACTGTATGAGACAATTTTTAAATAATAAATAAACTGTCTCTCTTTCTCTTACTGCATGTACTCACTGCTTAGCCATGCTATATGTCATATCATAGGTATATATATATATATATATATATATATATATATATATATATATATATATATATATATAAATAATATTATTATTATTATTATTATTATTATTATTTAACCTGTATCACACACAACGTCATATTTGCAATTTTAGTAGATTTTGAACTGCTACATTTTTTTACTCACTACCTGTACTATGCCTTGACAATAAAATTGTACCTACCTACTGTACCTAAAGAATAATCCACTTGTACTGTATATGTCTAGTTTCTTCTACATATTTTATTTACATTTTTTTTTTGGCCTTGAAATTATGAGGCATAAATAAGATCAACAAAAGATAAACAGTATAATAATAATAATAATAATAATAATAATTATTATTATTATTATTATTATTATTATTATTACTATAATAATAATAATAATAAGAAGAAGAAGATCTACTATTTAACGGGCTCTAAAAAAAGAAGAAAAAAAGAAAACTGCTTTCATAATTGGGATCTACAGTATTTTTAAAGTTTAAGTAGATCCCAAAACTTTTGGCCAACCTAAGCAGGTCAATATAAGCTCCACTGATCCCTGGTGATATTGATTAGTATGCAAAATGTAATATTCATCAATAGTTTTATTTTACATGTGACACCCATATCTCTTTAAAACAATTAAATATTAAACATTTGCAGAGTGTCTGTACATGAATGTGTGTGTGTGTGTGTGTGTGTGTGTGTGTGTGTGTGTGTGTGTGTGTGTGTGTGTGTGTGTGTGTTCAGTCCCTGTCCGCAAAACAGCTTTTCAAACGCCAGTCATTAAACACTTAAGCAGCTCCGGATCCACCCGCCTACAAGACAGTGTCTCTGACAAACCCGGCTTATTAGAGTCAGTTCGGTGTCAAAGCCGCACAATCCCCTCTCCTCCCTCATGCTAGCATTAGCATAAGCCAGACCCTGTCTCTCCAGTGCGGCATGGCCTCAGCTGCCCGGCTGATCTTCAGGGATGCGATATCGCTGCCTGGGCGAGCAGTTAGAGCTGACACACTGCTCTTCACCCTCCCAGGCAGGAAATCGAGTGTGTTGGCTCCGGCACGATACGCTTGGACATGTAGAGGGGATAAGTGTATATACGGTTTGCCTGCACGCATGCGATAATTTTTTTTTTATCAAAGACAGGATGAAAATGTGGCAGTGGTGAAGATGTTCGGGAGATTTAATGCTTAGGAAAATCAGCTGAATAGTTTAAAATAACATAATAGGATAGTGTTAGAGAATCTAGTGCCGCCGGAGTCACCAGGATTCGCTGCCTTCGCTTGAAGTTTGAGGAACTTTTGTTCACTTTCTGTTGTTGTTAATGTTTCCACATGGATTCTGAGAAACAAATTACACGGAAAATTTTTGCTTATTATAAAAAGTGCTATACAGATAAAACCGAATGCAAGTACGATAAAAGCAGGGAAAGTTAGCTGCACGTTAGTTTAGCACTGCCACACCTTCAGGGTTGGAGGTTTACAGTAAGTCTCGCCTCTAGATCGTGTGTGAAGTTTGTTTTGATGGATTAAGCGGAATAGATAACTGATGGATGGATGGATGGATGGATGGACATGGAAGACCAGCGGTAGCTACCATACAAGTAGCCAGAAGGTGGTTAGATCCAATCCAAGGACTGCCATGAAGCCACTGTAACCCACAACTGTCTATATATTTTGATACTCATTTTCATTACATGTTTCTTTACTGCGCACATGACAATAAAAACTTGGAACTATACTGTAACTGGTCAGCCTACATCTACAAGGGGCGTTTAACTCAAAACAGGACTCGTGATGAAGTTCCTTGTGAATGAAGAGCGGCTTCAAGCTCAGAACAGTGATGAGACTCTTAGGTTCATTTTAAAAAAGGCCGTACGTCTGTGATTGATGATTCTAGCTGAGGTGGCTCGAAACCTACGGCGTTTCCACATGTTCGGGCCATTAAAGGAGTTCCTGGGAGGCCGGCGTTTTAGGCATGAATCAGGCAGACAGTCTGATCATGGCTCAGGCGTACTGAGAAAACGTTCTACCATGATGGTGTCCAAGCCTTAGTGAAACACCAGGATATGTGCATTAGTGTAGCAGAGGATTATACAGAGAGATAAAGGGAGTTTTTACTTTCTTTTTGTTCTGTAATTCTGTACAAAAGTATCAAAAGTCCCAGTTTGACTTGAACGCAGTGACCTTGGCATAAATAGGTTTTGCTGATTTATGTATTTGCAAGATACATATTTTGTCCTTTTAATTCCTAAAAGGCTTAAAGAGAAAAAGAGAAAAAGAGAGAGAGAGAGAGAGAGAGCAGGTGGTGAGCGAGAGCGACTTTTTCAAACTGCACTAAAGTAAGTAATTCTGTGGTGTTTTTCCACATATTATCTCTCCGACTGTAGTTCAAAGAAAAGTGAATTAATGGAAATTACACCAGAAACCGAGACCGAGCTCAAATAAAGGACGTGTGCGGAGCTGATTTATGATAAATCACCATGCAGGATCAGAGCTGATGCATCAAGACAAATTTAACCACAATTTAAAGCCTGAACAGATCAAGGATGAATACACACACACACACACACACACACACACACACACACACACACACACACATAGGGTAAACAGACAAAATCCAATATGACTTTAAATACAACTCCTGGTTGTGTGAATCCCTGGTTTTGTGTGTTTGTGTGTGTTTTATGCGAGTGTTTCGTAAATGATTTAATATTCCTTCTAATTTTATTTTGATTTATTTTAGCAGACCATGACCTTTCGACTAACGCCAAGAGTTACTGATGAACAGATGCATTGAGAAAATCTCAACCAAAACAAAAAAATCCTATTAAAAAGCCACACCTTTGGCCTTTCATAAGTCCCTGAAAAAAAAAAAAGGTTCCATCTGTCACCAAAATGTCACGCGGTAAAGAAATCAGGCTGCGTATATACGAATACAGATATGATGATAGGCGAGCTCATCGGACTCGAAATCGAGTCTTTTAATCGTTTAAACGACTGAAAGAAAAGCCGGTTTATCAACAACGGCAAGTTAGCATACGTGACGTGGCATAATTAGCGAAGGCGTAATTAGGGATGAGCTCAGAGGAGTCTCTAGCTCTTTGACAGCCAGCTGGGCTTCATACGGCAATCAGGAGCTGCATAAACGGCTCACCTGTGGAGCTTAAAGCCCCGGGGATGCGTGTGCCGGTGTGTGCAGCTGTCAGAACACACACGAATAAAAAGACGCGCACGCACACACATTGAAACAAACAAACCAAAAAAAAAAGAAAGCTTTCAACTTGAGAAAATGATGTTATTGATCTTCAAGGACTTCGGGAGCAGATGCTGGTTTTGTTTTCTTTCAGGTTTTCAATCTCGCAAGAAGTCGCAATTTGTATGTTCTACACTACTCCATAAAAAAACAAGAAGGTATTAAAATTTAAAAGGAACAGACGGCGTCTCTAGTACGGCTGCATCGCGCGGCACGTGCGCCGATCGTTACGATGATCTCAGGGTGAAGACTGCGACATGTACTGTACATGATCACTGAAACACAAAATGCTGCTCAACAGGTCTGTGAAGTGGAACTAAGGTGTCTTTAATGAACAGTACTTTTTGTTCCTAATAGCACTTGAAACCACAATCCACAGTTTTTAAAGTTTATTTTATTTGTTACTCGGCTTTTGGAATTGGAACTCTGGAGTGAAGTCACCAATAACCAGAAGTCGAGCGAACAACACTGGCTGGGATTTTATTATGGGAGGTGCAGCATCCTCTTTCGTCCCATCAACATCTGTGAGCTCATGTATGTGGAAGAGGGAGGATAGCACTTTAGATAAAACCGAACGTCTGTGAATGACGATCCCGGGTGGCAGAGGTGGCTTGGTGCCCACTGCAGTCGTTTCCATGAAGATTCAGAGCGTGGAACAACTCATACTTGAAAATGGACAAATAACATTTACCATCTTGCAAAAGATAGTTATCTGTCAGTGTGAACTGGACACACAATCATTCACCAACACCACTTGCACGTTGGGAGCAATTGCCACGTACAGACCTGACCTCACTCAAGGGCATTTCCACATATTTGGGCCATTAAAGGAGTTCCTGGGAGGCCGGGGTTTCAGACGTGAATCAGTTTTCTTTCTTGATGGTATCCAAGCACGCTGTTATTCTGCACAAGCAAAATCCCAGTTTGACTTTGTGTTTCCACGTTCAAACCCCAATTCCACAAACAAGCCCACTCTGTTTCTGTTTCAGCCACTCATCATCTTCCCTAATCGTTCTGAGTGCATTCATCACCATCGGTGAACAAAACACCTGAATACGACCGTAATGCGGTAAATGAGGAAGCCGCGCTCCATTTCACTCCTAACTTCTGCGTTCACGAGCGAAGCCAAGCTACAGTTCCCGTTCCCCTGAAGACAGATTACTCGCATGCCTTAATGAATTCAGGATGCAGGTGGAATTTGGCTCTCGCTGTGGATTAGGATTTGATGTAAAAGGCTGAGTAATTTTTTTTTTTTTTTCATAATTCCTGCATACATGTGCAAATGAGGAGCTGGTGGGAAGTGTATGAGGCATGTGAAGCGGCGGTGGTAAAAAAAAAATAATAATCAAAAATGCTTTACATAAAACGCTTTGAGTCTAAAGAAAGAAGTGAGTGTGTGTGTCGAGAGAGAGAGAGAGAGATTAGAAAGTACACACTTGGCAAACTCACCATGGAGCAGCATGAGAAAGTATAAAGTGTGTGAACGCTTCATGTTCAGGCTGCAGGTTTCCCTCGAACTCCACCACGGCGTGCACAGTCTCGCACGCTACAGCATCCGCCATGATAACACGGTTTCGAATTAATTGCCTTCAGCTTGTATCGCAATTTATTTACACGACTTGGATATCATGTTATTTATGAGTTAATGCGGTTTGCTTGTTGATTTCCAACGAGGCGACTAATGACTGCAGACTACAGCTTACAGAAACACAATCAGTCAATAAAAGAGATAAGAGGAAAAACAAAAGAATATACCGAGTGTGCACTTACACACGTACGCACACGCGGATAAATACCGCAGCCTCCTCCGTGATCATTTCTGTAGCGGGCGTGTGCATGGGTGGGTAGGCATTTTGTAGTACCTGTTCCTGTTTCGGCTGGGAAACCTGGAATTACTCTGCATTTTGGAGAACTGCGCTGACTACCGGATTGCTTTTACCGTGCCTTCTTTTGTGCGTGTGTCTATTTCTAAGAGGGAGCGAAAAAAGGGTGTAGTTTAAATGTGGGAGTGAAAAAAAAGGTGCAATCTGAAGGCAAAAGTGGTGTGTTCCTGTTTAGAGTAACTGCGTTTAGATAGAGCTATGGGGCCGCACAGAAAAGGCTGAATAACAATCGACCATGATGAGTGGTGGTGCAAAGTGCTTCAGTCCTCTACACTGATATGCAAAGCATTCCAATTCTTCACCAGCTCTCTCTCTCTCTCTCTTTCTCTTTCTAGGACTCTTAAACTAGGACTTGAGAAGAAATTTCTGATGAATAGGAAGTCCTTGTAAGACTTGTAGCACAGTACGGTGATGAGACTCTAAAACATTTGAACGGTGTAAACATTAAAAAGAAGGGCGTATGTCAGTGAACGACGATTCCGTCGTGGACATTCAGCGAACGTGTGATCGTTTAAAATCGACGATTACTTAAGAAAGAGACGCATCAGTCCGTGGAAACTGTACACAGACTCATTCATCAACACCACTTACAAGTTGTGCCTCTTAAAGACGTTCCTGGGAGGCCAGTGATCACGTCTCCGGCGTACTGAGAGAACGTTCTACCTTAATGGTGTCCAAGCACTAGTGAAACACTGGGATAAGTGCATTAGTGTATCAGCGGATTATAGAGAGGAATAAGGAGAGGTTCTACTCTCAGGACTTCATTTTTTTATATTTGTATATCAAAAGTCCAATCTTATGGTTACTGATATAGCCGCTGATTGGTCAAGCGGAGTCATGTGATTATTGTTAATTAAAAAAAATAAGTTACTCAAGTAAATGTAACTCGTTACTACCCACCTCTGCTCTGCTACATTTAAAATTAACAAACGAGTTCCTGTTAAATTTCGAATAAGCAGCTATAAACAGAAACGGCTCATATCTCTGTGAATCACTAGAGGAAAGCACGTAATGCGAAAGATCAGCCTGTGTTCCTTCCCAAGTATTCACGGTTAAATTAAAATCAGGCTGCTTAGTCACACAGAGAGGTATTATTAAATGCAAAATCCCATATTACACACTTCGGTGCACGGCTGCATTCGGAGCTTGCGCTTTTTAATTTCTTGCACAAGGTCAGCTGGAAATAATATCGAACTGGAGGGTTGAGTGCGACATATATATATAAACCCATTTGACCATATCGCACTCAACAGTATATATATATATATATACACACACACACACACACACATATATATATATATATATATATATATATACACTTCCGTTCAAAAGTTTTGGAACACTTGCAAATTTCTTTTTTTTTTTTTGTTTAGTGATTTATTTTCTACATTCTACAACAATACTGGGAATTTTTAAACTATAAAGTGAGAACAGTATTGCAAGAACAGTATCGTCAAGTGCATTCACAAAATCCGTCGAGCACCATAATGAAACTGGCTCCCATGAAGGCCGTCCCAGGAGGGCGAGACCAAAACCTACCTCTGCCGCAGACGAGAAGTTCATTTAGAGTTATCAGCCTGAAAAATGACCAATTAACAACCAGCACCTCAGATTAGAGGCGTTATGAAGTCTTTACAGAGCAGAAGTAGCAGAAACATCTCACCATCAACTGTTCAAAGGAGATTAAAGCATTTTTGGACGCCTTCAGCATTTCTTTACAATGTAGAAAGAAATAGATTAGAACGCTAATTGTTGTCCCCACATTGCCCGTAGTGTAAGCTGAGCTTTGTGTCTGAAATGCCAGTCTTCTAGGAACTCCTTAAAGCAATGATTTGTGAATGCACTGTGAATGTTGACGGCATGTCCATGGTTGTAATAATGGGAATAGATACAATGCTCACCACTGCCATTCACAGTCCCTAGTTGGACTACAGATGTTTCGAGATGGATGGACGAGATGTACAGTATATATAAAGCTGGGGGATAAAACTCAAAGTGAGAAGAGGCAGATGGTGCTTCCTGATGGTGCTGACATGATGACACAGAAAAAGCTGGCGAGTTAGACTCGGGAATAAAGATCCAGCTGACCTTAACCCGGATAACCTGCACTGGGAACTGAGCACATCCATGTCTATTCATTTCACAGAGATCTAAAAAGACACGAAATCACAGTCCAGGTTTTCTGCAAGCATGGATTTATTAACTCTCATTACCCTTTAAGCAAACTGTGCTTGATGTACGATGAGATCATAAAACAACAGATGAAACATTTCTCTCCACAGAGAAACACAGTGAAGCCACAATTTCACCGCTGATTTAATGGGGATATACTAACAGCTTCGGTGCCCGTAGAGCTACAAAGACCAGGGGTGTTCAAGTCAAAGCGGGACTTTTGATTGTGCAGAATAACAGTTCTGAGAGGTATAAAAAACACTCTGAAACCCTGACCTCCCAGGAACTCCTTCCAGGAAGAGAATGAGAGACAGATGGAGAGCGTGGAAGACAGAAAGAGGAGGATAAGGGAGAACAGAGACAAGGAGAGAGAGAGACAGGCTCATAGGCAGAGAATGGAAAAGGCAGAGAAAGAAAGAGAGGCATGAAGAGAGAGAGAGAGAGAGAGAGAGAGAAAGGAGAAAAAGAACAAAAGAAAAGAAAGACAGAGACAAATAAAGATACAGGGATAAATGAAACGGATAGTCATGGGTGGAAGGCAGAAAACGAGAAAAGAAAGAAAGAGAGAGAGAGAAACAGAGAGGCAAAAATATAAAGAGAAAGAGATAAGAGAGAGAAAGAAAGAGAGAAACAGGGAGCTACATGTTTAGAGGCAGAGAGAGAGAGAGAGAGAGAGAGAGAGAGTAATTTGCAGATGAAGAGTTATGGTTAATTACAGAACACACACTTTAATGTGGCACTAAAAAGACACTGCATGGATGAAACCAAAAACATTAGAGAGAAAAAAAAAACGAATAATAAAGAAGCGTTTACACTAAAGCATGTCGTATTTCTGGGTTTAGAAGACGCCGCTTTAAAAAGAGTGTCAGGAGAGGAAATAAATCACCTGTAATTAATCCTCACAAGCCCTTCATTAGGCTGCTTAAGAACAGCACGGATTTGTAACGCTGCCCTTTAGGGATCCGACCCGAAACCCCGAGCCAGTCGCACAGTCGAGGAGCGTTCATTCAAACGCCAAAGTTCAGTGTCACTGAAACATCTAAACACGTCCTCACTACTGACACACTGATCACCAACGATCTTAACATGCAGGTAAGCACAGATTTACACACACACACACACACACACACACACGTACCTTTTATTAAATTCTCAGTTCTGATGTGTTTATTCCATCCAGAAGGTCCAAAAAAAGATCTTCAAAGCTTCAACTATTATGTTTTCAAGACAGTCTCTCAATCTAGTGGAATCGACTGAAAACAGACGTTTCCTTTAGATACGGAAAGTGCTGTGTCAAACCTGAGCGTCACTTACAGAACGCTTTTCTTCTGCCGGGTTTAAAGATGCTGCATTAAAAAGCTTCCAACGCACATGCTTTTGTCTGCCTTTTAAAAAAAAAAAAGTGGCTCTTTCTTTCCTCAGCGTGCAGCAAGGATTGAAAAAAAAACAAAAAAAACAAAAACAACAAAAAAACGCCCGTCAATAAGCGCTGACAGACGGGAAAGTCGTGTGTTCAAACAGGCCTCGTCCCACCCAGCCCGTCATTCCGCTGTACTGTGTTTACTCAGAATGACTTCAAACCGATCATTACATCTTTCTCTATGAAAGCACAGCAAACACACACACACACACACACACACACACACACACACACAAAAACACGGCGCGGCCTGAAAGCTACGGCTTGCAAAGTGCAGATACAAGACTGGATCGCAGCTCTCGGTGTGAAGCTAAAGCGGTGACGCGGGGCGAGTCGGGCCTGCGGTGGCTTTCATGTCACACAAGAGGAACACCAAAGAGCGATGCATAATAGTACAATAGACGGCGATGGGAACGGGAAACAAACAGCAAGTAAAACATGAAACGATGACCTGCGAGGTGAGGACAAAAAGGGAAGCCCGACCCTTTCCTTGGACTAGATAAAAACACACACACACACACACGTGTGCACAGCAAGTAGATGCTTAAGTGAACAGTCTTTCTCAAACGCTGTGTGATGGAATATAGATCGGGACCATTTTCACAGCAAATAATTCCTTGAAAGATCTTCACGATAAAAGCCATACAAACATATAAGAGAATAAGATAAGAGAAACAAAACGTTACTAGAAAGTAGGATTTTAACTGAATGCAGGGACTTTTTGTTTTGACCTTTTTTTCCCCCACATTATATCGAATCCCATAGCAAATAGCACTTGTTCTGATTCACTTTCATGTTTGATACTGAAATCCAATTCAAGAAATAATATGAACAGCATATGATGTCCGAGTTCCTCTTCTAAAAAACCTCTTAGACTGTAAATTAACAACAAAATCGCCGAGCCATGTTTCCATGTAAGAACTTAATAAGGAGGTAGTAATGACGGCGTTGACCGGCGTAACTTACACTTGCAGATAGGAACGATTGGAAGGCGTCCTGACCGAGTGTCATTCGGACGGCACTGCTTTAAGTTCTCACAGTAGTACAGTATGAGTACTCTATCCAATTCCTCACACCACCACTATGTCGTGAAAAGCACCGTGTGCGTCAGGTGCATTTATAACAACGCACCAGATGTGATCAGCCCCTATTAAAAGCATAGCCGACATACTGGAGTATTAAATCGGTTCGATCTCATCTGACCTGGGGACGACAGGACAGACGTAATTAAGAACCTGACAGGCACATGACCAGGAAGTAGTATCAACTTACGGGATTAACTCAAATAATAAACCTGACGAATGCACACTTTCCTATTTTCATGCTTATTTTTAAGGACGCTGTGGGGACTCAGTTTAGACTTACAGTTCCACAGCGTTCCGTTGACTTCTAGCTGGGTAGGTCTGTAGACTAGTTTCTTTTTTTGAAGGTTAAATCAATTGAGCATTATAACTTGTTCAGGGTAGAAAAGCGTACTGCATTTTGAGGAACCAGTAGGGACCCTTTTTTCAACGCCAACAAAAGAAAAGAAAAAAAAAACACATGTACAAAGGCATTCATTCATTCTTTCATTTTCTATTCTGCTTATTTTGTGTAGGGTGATGGAGGCCTGGGACTTATGCCAGGGAGCTCAGGTTCACAACTCAGAACTCAGGGGACACCCTCAATGTTGGACGGACACTCATACACTCGCAGTCTATAATGCATGTCTTTGGACTGTTGACGTGAACTAGAGTAAAGAAACCCATCAAGTCCAGGGAGAAAAGGCTGGGGGTCAAAAACTGTAAATCAAGAAATCGTCTCCACAATGAAACATCCATCTAGGAACCTCTGTAGTCCAGTTAGGGACTGTGGACGCCAATGGTAACCATTGTACTGTATTTATTCCCATTTTTACGACCATGGTACGTAGGACCTCCGGAAAACATTCACACACACCTTCACGCACTATAGACAATCTGGGAAAGTCAATGAAACTAATCTGCATGTCTTTGGACTGTGAGAGGAGATCAATGTTCCCCGAAGAAACCCACCAAGCACTGGAAGAAAATGCAAACTCCATGCACACAGACCCCGAGGTGGGAATCAAACCTGGACCACGTAGGTGCGAGGTGACAGCGCTACAGGCCAAACCACCACCGCTATGAAGCATGCCTACTGAAATAAACTTCACTTGCGGTGGAACTATTCGCCGCTCATCTTTGTCAGTACTGCTACATCTAACATTTGAAAACGTTTCGGGAAATGATTGAATTGATATTCAGCACAGAAGCATAAACGTTAAAAGTGATGTTGCTTATATAAGACATTTCATTTTTTTAATAATCACATCGCCAAATAATGAAACGTTGTGGATGGTTCAAAAAGTTGTTAAAATGTTTATTAAGAAAATAAAATGTTTTTTTTTTGTTTTCGCAAAACTAAGCATCAAAATGGGAAAGTTTGCATTCGTCAGGTTTATTATTTGAGTTAATCTCGTAAATTAAAAAAATATATATTTTTAATTATTATTATTATTTTTAATTTATTATTTTATTATGAAAAATAAGCATCAAAATGGGAAAGTTTAAATTCTTCAGGTTTAGTATTTGAGTTAATCTCGTAAGTTTAAAAATTATTATTTTTATTTATTATTATTATTTTTAATTTATTATTTTATTATGAAAAATAAGCATCAAAATAGGAAAGTTTGAATTCTTCAAGTTTATTATTTGAGTTAATCTCGTAAGTTTAAAAATTATTTCTTTTAATTATTATTATTATTTTTTATTTATTATTTTATTATGAAAAATAAGCATCAAAATAGGAAAGTTTGCATTCTTCAAGTTTATTATTTGAGTTAATCTCGTAAGTTTAAAAATTATTATTTTTATTTATTATTATTATTTTTAATTTATTATTTTATTATGAAAAATAAGCATTAAAATGGGAAAGTGTGCATTTTTCAGGTTTATTATTTGAGTTAATCTCGTAAGTTTAAAATTTTTTATTTTTATTTATTATTATTAATTTTAATTAATTATTTTATTATTAAAAATAAGCATCAAAATAGGAAAGTTTAAATTCTTCAGGTTTATTATTTAAGTTAATCTCGTAAGTTCATACTACTTCCTGGTGCCAAATGTGAGTCAGAGCAAGACGTTAGTCAGGGTGAGATTTTCCCGCTCGATGAGAAGGAAAGAGTCACACAACCTCTAGGCTAAACTCCTTGGCTTGCGTTTCTTTCAGATTAGCCTTGTTTGAAGTTTTTTTTTTTCTCTAACTGTACTTGCCCCTGTGAATACTACTTGTACTGATTTCATGCTGCCTCTTTGATTCCATCTCGGGTCAGAGTTTTCCAATAACGTTTCACATTAACTGTGTTCGACTCGGCTAGCATTGACGTCGTAGCAAATTCAATGTTGCTCCTGTGTATACAATTCTCCTCTTTTATCTCCACAATTTGTCCAAAACTTAACCGAATATCATTTTATTAATCTTATTTGACCAAAAAACAAAAAAAGAAACAGAAGGCAGAGCCTTAGGAGGTCAGAGTTAAGAGTAGTGTCTGATATCCGTTATACGCCACACCATGAACACGGGAGATCCGGGGTAAGATCTGATCAGTGTGAACGTTGCCACGCTCGGTTTGTTCTCCGGCTCTACAAAATGGATCCTGCGTTCTTTTTTTTTTTTTTTCTGGGAAAACGTTTCAAGCTGCATCAGACGTATGACATTTCTTAAAGTGACAGCGCTGCAATAGAGTAGAGTGCATCCCTGACTCTCAGATCCTCATAAATAATAACTGAGACACAATGGAACTGATCCCAGGTGAGTACTCAGTGAGCAGCTCTACATGCAACCCATATGGATGTGTGCTTTCTTTAGATGAAATGCAGACAGATCTCTGACTGATTCATCCATGAGACGAAGCTCCTGAGATACTTTCTTTTTTTTAACACTGCGTTAGGAGAAATGCTTGAGTTTATAATTTCTGGTTGGGATTTTATTAGAGATCATACGATTGGTAATGGATACTAGGAATGCAAATATTATAAATAAAAATTATAATCATGAATATTTTGGTCAATAATGAGATCCTGATTATGGGCGCAGTCGTAGCTCAGGTGGTTAAAGCTCTAGGTTGTGTATCCGAGAAGGTAAGGATCCTTTTTCAGAGATCACAATTATTTAACACGAGTGGGTTTTGCGGGATTAAGACACTCTCCCGCAAACTGGAAAGATGTGATGGGTTTCTAAAAGGAATGCAGCACAATAATCGTTTAATCTCAATTATCTTGTTTTCATAACCTTCAAAAGTCATAATTGTAATTCAAATTGAAATTCGATTAACTGCACAGCCCTGCTATCCAAAAAAATATTTTAAAAGGAAAGAAATGTATTTTAACGGTGCAGTCGTGGCTCAGTTGGTTGAGGCTCTGGGTTTCTGATTGGGTCCCTTGGTTGGGTCACTGTTGGGTCCTTGGGCACGACCTTTAACCCTACACCCCATACAACAGCAGCAGGTGTTGGAAATGGAAGATCTGTGCCAGATCTGGTGGTTTAAATTTATTTGTCTAACAAAAGTAATGGGTTAGAACCTTACCAAATGATAATATAATGAAATAAAAAAAATAATTATGATTTTGTCCAAACAATTGAGATATAATTTAATGTTAGCGTGAAGCACTTGAGCACTGCTTTAATAAAACGTTTTCAGAGATCCTTAAATAAGACTTAATTTATTAAACCCTAACTAAAGTCTAAAATTTAACTCTTTCTGGCAACATTAAGTCTGTGCCACAGATTTGTGAGTGTGTGAAATTGAACTGAATTAAACCTCGATCTGTTTATCAGAGCGACGAAGCACAGCGGTGACGTCCGCCAAAACCGACCGACTTTACTGCATGTTTTTATGAGCAATTAAGCTGGAATTGTAAATTGTAAACACTGTCTGAATGGTTATTATGATTTTCTTAGCTGCAGAAATGATGCTGCCATATGGACAGAGTTATAATAAACCATGTATAAACGTCTGATGTCGTCCTGATCAAAGTGCTTCGGAGGAAAGAAAAGCGACAGTAGTTCCAGCGTCTCTTCGTCAACGAGCGTTCTGCCTAAAAGCTCACTCGAAATTAGTTATCATGATGTAATACCAATTTCCGACTCTTTCCTGCTGCTTCTGAAAGAACATGAAGTGGATACTCGGCCTGGTGAACTGCCACCACTGTGCTACTCCTACGTTTCGACGACGTTCATGAAATGCCTACGTGTTTTAGGATGTCGTACGAGGCCGAGAGACGGATGCGATTAGTAAAAGCGCGCAGCCGTGGCTTTCAAACTTTTCTTCGTCGGAAGAACTGTGACTCATTCGTCAAAATCGCGGCTGCGATGGAAGTCTGCGTCGATCTAAGAGCGCCCGTGTCTCTGAGTTCTCTGAGCGACGAGATGCTTGTAATGTGGTTGAGCAAAACTTTTTACTTAAAGAAGGTGCAAATGCTTTTCTGCATGATAGGAAACTACTGCTTTCTTTGTGATGGCCTATATTGTTGTGGCAGAAAGTGAGAGTGAGTGAGAGAGAGAGAGAGAGAGAGAGAGAGAGAATCTAGGCCAGGCAATAACTTGAGCCGTTCTTCCTCCTTAAGCAAGTTAATCAGATTTTTTTAGTCTCACTGATGATAATATATAGTAAGCCTGCTACTTTATATACAGTAATTTATCGCATATGGCTGTTCGTATGAAAAATACAAAACGACGAGCAGCTATATACAGTGTGGAACAAATTAATTTCACTGTCAGGTTATGGTTATTAAATTCCACACATGTAAATAAACAAAAAAAAAATCAGTCATTATGTACAGTATAAAGGGTGGAAACAGAAAGCAGAGAGACTTCTGTTTTACGTTACATAAGGAATGAGTTACTGTACGCACAGTAGTTACAGTATCTGGTTTGCGTAAAGGAAATTCATGGGTGTAGGTCAGTAAATAACACTTTTTTTTTTTTCATTTCAAGCCACCACACAAGCAACAAACAAATCATCCTGTGCAAAGCATCATCATTTAATATGAGTTTTTGGCAATGCGGTTGGATGTTGGCTGAAGGCCAAATCTGCAGTAATTGCCCCAAATTGGCTCATCACTTGACTAGGTATAACACCTATAACATCGGTAATTGACTGAAATCCGTCATTTGGTGCGAGCGCCTGATTATACCAAGCGTATCATGCTGCACACTCCTCATCCACGCTCAGGAATCATACAGAACCCTTGTGGATGGCCGTCATGCACACCTACCTGTATCGGCAAAACAAAGTAGGGGTGCTGTTATATAAGGTATTAGGTGTTGGGGGGGGGGGGGGGGGCGGTTTGGGGTGGCGCAAAGTGAGACAGCACAGGAAGCTAAGCTAGTCTTGTGGTTAGTTGCAACTGATTACCTAATTCTTGAGAAAGTACAATGTTAGAAGTGAAAAACATTCCTGAAAACACTTGACGTCATACAGACTTACAGGGGCGTATTTTTTTTATTGTTTTTTGCATGGCGTAGTGCCAGCCTATCCAGAAGGAATGTTTGGTTGTTGCACCGTTAACGTGGCACCATTACAGATGTTGTGACACCATTTGGTATTAGATTAACTTTGAAAGTTCTTACAAAGAACTACTTTAATGACCATTGTTGGAAACCTGCTGTTAAACACTAGTACACGCATACACAGTATATATACATACATCCCACCCTGTAGATACTGCTTATCCATCGTTTCTTAAGCGGTCGGGCTGCCAGCTCTTCACCCGATTGTCCTTCACACACTACAGGCAATGCATTAACACCAATGAACCTAATCTGCACATCAGAGCACCTGAAGCAAAGCCACCAAGCACACGGAGAACATGCAAACTTCACACATACAGCCCAGAGGCCAGAATCGAACCCCAGCCGTGGAGGTGCGAAGAAAAAGTGCTAACCACTAAACCATGGTGACACCTTAATGCATAGTTATATTTACAGCCTTGTCAAAGAACAAGTGCCACTAAATAACTCCTCCAAGGTAAAACATACCAAACAACTGTAATTTACCAAAACAATTAAATAAAAAAATATCAGAAGTAATTTGAGAGCTACAGAAGGAATAAACAGGTACAGTAACATTACAACTTTGAGAGATCCATAACATGAGATACAGTACATGTGCTGTTTGTGGGAAGTTGTTGTGTGACATAAATGCTATAAATAAAGGTTAAAATTTCATTGTTTCGAGGTTATATTTGCTCTATATTACTCTAACGCGCTACAAAGTACCACCCAATACTGGTCCTTTAGGATGCCACTTAAAGTGAAAAAAAAAACATGATGAAGTGCCCTCTAGGATGCTGGTACACATGAACATAAACATGAATTGCCTTCTAGGATGCCGCTTCATGTGAGAAAACATGGTGAAGTGCCCTCCAGGATGCCCATACATATAATAAAGCACGATAAATTGCCCTTTAGTGTATACAAGAAAATAAAATTTGAGTAAGCTCTTCTGTGCAAGAAAATGTAACAGAAAAAAATAAGTTGATGCCCTCCATGTGCATCATGTTTTTTTTTTTTCCCAGTGCCAGTTAGCCTGTGTCCACCTCTGCCAAGCCTTAGCTTGCTGCTTGTTTGCTAAAAGGGTGTTACATTACATCACTTAAAGCCTACACTTATTTCACTACTTATCACAGTCCTGCTTCTCTTTTCCTTTTCTCTTCAGTGCCGTATATTACCCACTCGGCTTTTTAAGATTTGACATTTCCGTCTGCTTAGTAAACATCCTTTAGTAATCTCGCTCAAACCTCAGAATGTCGAGGGTTTGTTTAATACCTGTTTAATCTGTCTTACTTGGAACTACGTCTCTGGCTAAGTGTGCACTCAGACCGATGATGTCATTGGGTGTTTCATTTCTTTTTTTCTTTAGCATTTTGCTTCAATGTTAGTTTGATGGTCTGTATTTCTTTTCTTTTATTGTCATTGACTCTTGTTGAAGAGAACTCCATCAGCTTGCCTGTTGAGTATTAAACAAACCCACAACCTGGGCGTGACACAGCTGCCATATCATGCAACTTAACCCAATAATGGTGTGGTTAAGGCAAAAACTTTAATGTCATCTACCTTGTAATTTCAACACACCCTTTTATGTTTATTAGCACATGACAACTATTGATCTTGATCTTAGTTTTTAAACAGGAAGACGTCTGACATAAGAGTAATTCTCAAGAGTGGTTTTCATAGGAACCATTGGGTATAAAACTTAAAAGCGTATACGCACAACCCAGCAGGTTATATATACAAATAAAAATGAATGGAATTTATTTGAATTAAAGTGGAAGTGACCCTTTTTCTTACTAACTATATAAATGTATGAATTACAAATTCCATTCCTTAACAATAGCCGCCTTGCAGGATTGATCTCTATCGTTCATGAACCGTTCCGTAGGCGTCTCCGGAAAAGGCGGTGAGTAAACTCACACCTCCACCTCTGCATTGTGAGCAATACTGACGCTTATTTCCAAAGTAAAGGCTTATAGATGCTGAAGAGATTTTCATTGCATCAGGCTGGATGAGTGTGCACACTGAGAATGACAGCGGAGGAAAGTTTTTTTTTTTTTTTTATCTCTGAGCTGCTCAGGCGAACTGGCCTGCCATCAGCCCAATGTGAACCGCCGTCCCTGTCTCGAGCTCGGTGTTGATTAGAGGAAACTTTCAGAATGAGTGCATCTTCCGTCCTTTCATCCTCCAGTTTAGGAGAAGTGCTAATGTGACACTTCGTAGGGGGTTTAAGTAAAAGACAGAGATAAAGAGAAAAGGAGAGGAAGGCGAAGGCGTACAAACACAAACACACACACACACACACACACACTAATCAGCCCAGGATGGAGATGGAGAGTGTGTATGAGAGAAAGAGAGAGAAGGAATAGCTGGGAGAAGAAGACACATAGACAGATTGGGAGTGACGTTATGAGAGTCTCTCTCTCTCTCTCTCTCTCTCTCTCTCTCTCTCTCTGGATATTTGTGCCGCTGGAAATCTTTGGACGCTCCTCGAATAAAAAATAATCTTGATGTTGAAATCTCACACTGGCCTTATCTATGTGTGTGTGTGTGTGTGTGTGTGTGTGTGAGTGGTTCCTCTTCCTGAGAAGCTATGAAAAGCTATAGAGTTATGCTGAGTGATTTTAATTTTCATATCTAAGATAGCCTTTCTATCTCTCCAATCATCTGTGTGCATGTGTAAATGTGTGAATGTGTGTATTTAAAAAAAACTCAGAAGATGCGTGGATATTTTCAGGTTGCATCTGAAATTCAGATTTGGTTCTGTCTTAGGGGCAGATTATTTATTTATTATTAATAAATAAGAATAATGTGTTAATAATATCAATAACAACAATAACAACAACAACAATAATAATAATAATAATGATAATAATAATAATTTATGTATTTTTTGTTTTCTTATTTCTTTGTTTATTTAAAGTGTGTTTCTTTAAAGTGTAAAACATGTATATAGAGTCAGCCCCTCCCCCCAAAAAGATAAAAAAAAAAATAATAATAATATATATATATATATATATATATATATATATATATATATATATATATATATATAATTTTATTTTTTTTTTGGGCGGGGGCTGACTCTATATACATGTTTTACACTATATATATATATATATATATATATATATATATATATATATATATATATAGTATTTATTTTTTTAAATGTTTTAATAATTAATGTGTTTCTGTGCAATGATATTAATATTATCATAATATTATGGTAATCGTATGATAATAATTTTAATATTATATTAATATAATATACATCATATAATTTTTCTTTAACTATTCTCAATTTGTTCTTTGTGTATGTGTGTGTGTGTGTGTGTGTGTGTGTGTGTGTGAGCAGAGCCCATTATTAAGAATTTAGAAAGTTCTGCACATGCTATATGAGATGAAAACAATATGACAAATATCACGTTCCGTGATATCTGTGATATTAAAAGTGTTTTTTTCTCTTAATTAAAAAGATTATGCCAAGTATTCCTGGTAAGATAATGACATCAGATTGACCTCGCTGCTTTCTTATTCCTCTCTCAGGGTGTTTGCTTGTTTTTAGATCAACAGGGTTAAATAACTTAACTATTTGGTAAATAAAGGTAATAATCAGGGCACATGCCGTGAATAAACATACAGTACAGATATAAACTTCTACTTTGATCTTAGATCTTACAATATCATTGTTTTTTTTCATTTGATCTGCTCACTTCCTCTTAACATCAAGTGGTACAAAGTTCTTGGCTTCCCCTCCGAGCTCCTCAGATAATCCTTTAATGTTTCCTAATTGACTGAGTCACTTCTGACACGCCATCTCTCCAGCCGTCTTCAGACGCGTCTGCACGGTGACAGAGAACAACGCGACACGCGAGCAAGAAGCATGTCGCCAGGTCTCTGAAGGAGCTTCACTCATCACTGTTTGCTTTGATCAGCGGCACTTAGCTGACAAAGGAATGCCTTCGGGGATCTCGTATTGTACGACGCCAAAGTACACTGTGCATGAGTGATGGGAGAGGAGCACGGGGGAAGAACTCGTGGAGTGCAAGGTGCAAACTTTCACCTGTACTGTACATAATGCTTAGCGTGCAAAACTACAAACTAAACGGAGACTTTTAATCAGCTTGTCAAACTCATTGACCCCTTATTCCAAGGAATGGATTGCGGCCCGAGAGGACTAGGACTTCCACGGACGCTCGGACTCACCTTAAGCTGAGAGAAAGCTGCTGGTCCTTTGACTTGATTAGGTCGGCTACGGAGAAGCTGGCACTGCCCAGGAAACTGCTCTGTGGAAGACAAAAGAGGGGATTATGCAAATCTAATCCATTCTACAAATATCCTAAAAAGACTATGGCTTATGCAAACTATACACTTTGCTTAGCAAATAAAAAAAAGGCAGCATTGTGCAGCATCAGAACGTCTGCAGCACATTTCAACACTGCTTTTGCTAATTTTTAAAAAAAAAAAACCCTGACGTTCTCCTCAGAGCAGGATGCAAGCACACGAGCTGGTGTAAAGATGATCGAACATGTGATCTGCCCTCTGCTTCCTGTCGGTCAGCGCCGCTATAGTGCACACACAGTGCTACAGCATGTGATGTTCAGCTGCACCACAGAGCCGCACGACAGTTGGTCATTTGAATGCCGTTGAGCAAGAAGATGAAAATGAGGATACACGCTCACGTTTAAGGACATTCACAATGACAGATTGACTTCACCATCCCAAACAAACAAATAAACAAATAAACCAACTAATGAACAAACCATGCCACAGGTAAACTGTACACACACACACACACACACACACACACACAGACTTACTCACTGTTAGAGAGCACCTGCTGTTCAGGTCCTACCATGTTATGACCAATAGAATCCTATTAAATGATCGATCAACATCGTTTACGCAATGCAGATAAATAAATCATGCATTTGTAGATTCAAATGACAAAAAAAGGCATTTTGACATAATTTATGTTATAAATTAAGTGAACCTTTAGTGATATTAACCCGAGTGCAATTTTACAGTCTAATTTATTTATTTTGGGCCGGGAAATGTATGTTCTTATTGTTCTCAACAAACTTTTTAATAAAATAATTTATTAAAATGATTTTTTTATATAATGATAAATGATTTATAAATGATTTTTAATAAATAATTTTTTTTCCTTACCATAATCAATAATAAATATTATTAAAATAAATATGATGTGTATATCATATTTATTTTAATAATATTTATTATTGATTGTGGTAAGGAAAAAAATAATATATATATATATATATATATATATATATATATATATATATATATATATATATATATATATATATGTCCACTCTGTGATTTTAGGGGAACTGCCTCTTTGAGAAACTGTCTCATCAGTGACATCACCGTTATCATTTTGTCTTACTTCCAACAATTGCTGCCAATTAAGTTAAATTAATTGTTTACACTTATATGTCTTAATCTTTCTCATATTGTGTTTGTAGTTTGATGTTGTCAAGTTTAACATTTGCAATCTGTCATACTGAAATATTAATAAAAATAAAAAACATAATAATTGCTTTTAAATTCAAAATACAGTACCAGTCAAAAGTTTGGACACACCTTCTAATTCAATTTATTTTTTTGTTTGTTAAGTTTTGTGATTTATTTTCTTCATTCTGCAACAATACTGGAGATTTCAAAACTATTAAATAACACATGCCATTAGGTAAAATCAGTGGTCAGTTGTTATTTTAAGACATGAACGTCGGCTGTTCTGGAACAGTTCCTGCAGGAACAGTATCGTGTCGAGTGCGTTTACAAAACCCATTATTGATAACACTGTCTCTCATAAAGACCTTCCCAGGAAAGCAAGACCAAAACTGACCTCTGCTGCAGAAGATAAGTTCATTCGATTAACAACCAGCAGCTCATATTAGAGCCGTTATGAAGCTTTACAGAGCAGAAGCAGCAGATATACATCTCAGTATCAACTGTTCAAAGGAGATTATTGTGTGTTTTAGATAAACGCCTTCAGTACTGTTTTACAGTGTAGAAGAAAAATGAAGATCAGGAACAACCATGGAGTTAGAAGGGGTGTACAAACTTTTGACTGGTAGTGTATAGGTGATAAACAATGAATTGGTAAATTCATTTGGTAAATGAAGGTCCACCATGCGCTCGTTAAAGCTAAAGTTAGGGAATAAAGGGCATGATTTTTAAAACATTTGGGATTGACTTTGAGAAGGGGACAATATATCCTTCTGAAAATGTACATTTAGTTATGACTTGATAATTTATAATTCAGTAAAGAGTTTAATCTACTTTGAATTTGTCCTGAACAGGGTGGACATTTTGCAATCGGCTCATATATTGTCTTCATGCAATTTATTTACAAAAAGTACTGGAGCTTGACCAAACTGCATTTCCAATAGCCTAAGGTCTACCTAATAAAGTAGATAAGATAAAGTTACATTTATTTTTTTGTCTCAATATTATTATATTATAATATTATTCTGAGGTCTGAAATCCACTTTATAGTAATACGGCCACACCTAAGAGCTGCTGCTTTAATTATTTAATTATTACTTAATTGTTTGTCACATGTACTGTACCTTACAGCACGGTAAAGTAATTTTTTCATATATTCCAGTTGGGGTCAGTCAGGATACAGCGCCACTGGAGCAGACAGGGTTATGGGCGTTGTTCAAGGGCTCAACAGAAACTGCTCAAAACTGTGTTGGGGTTTGAACCCCTGACCTTCTGTACAGTAATCCAGTAACCTACAGGCTTACCCGATTGAACCACCACTGCCCTACGATACTCCTTTACTCCTCTGTATCTGTATATGTAACAATTAATAATCACTCAGAAGAAAATGAGCTCCCATTTGAGCCTAGTTCCCTTCAATGACAGTCATTTATCAAGTGGAGACAAACAGGTTTAGACAAAGTCATTAGTGCGAGCGTTCACATTAGATTCACATTAGGAAATTCAGGACCATGCTTGAATCCTGCTCGTAATCCTGATTGATTGCATGCAAATTTATACGCAGGAAAACTAACCAAAGTGAACTTTGACTTGTTTAAACTTTAAATAAGATAATTTCTAAATATAAAGAATATACTGTTAAGTTTACTTACAGCGTTTAGCATGCGCCCTTATCCAGAACTACTGTACTTTAAAAAAGTGCTTTATCAGAAACACATCCTCATGGTAGATCACTAAGTCTGTTCCATCAACACTAAACAGTACCATAAGAGTTCCATCCAGAACAATTTGTGAAAACTTGTGGTTTTATATGATTTTATTATTTCATTATTTAAATGCCGCCGATTATGCAAAATAAACTCATTAGTCATTTCCATAAATGTTCATAAAACAGTCAAATATGTCAAAAAGGGGAAAAAAAGATTATAATCAAGATTAATCACCCCCCCCCCCCCTCTTGTGACCTCATATAAGAAAGTCCCCTCCCCCGGCTTGTTGCTCAACTCCGCTGATCTGTGGCAGGATGTTTGAAGCATAAATAAATGAAGTATTTATACACAGAGACCCGTGTTAAACTTGTTAAAGAAACAGTAACATATGGGACCTTTAAAAAAAACAAACATTAAAAATAAACAAAGTAAGTCAACACAAACCTAAAAATTCAGACAAATAAAGCGAATCATTCAGCTAGAAAACAGATGATGGAGCCAAGCCTTTATTTAATAATATTATATATTATGAAATATTTTTCTTGGCAGTAGCGGATCGGAATAATTTTCACTTTGATGTTTTAGCCTGTATTTATTCCAGTTTGTTTGGAATGTACTATATAGTTGATTGATATTCATAAACAGATGTATGGAGAAAATCAGAATTTCAGAGTTTTTTTAATAGTGACAGAAAACATCTGGATGCAGCTTTACCTCTGCTCTCACACTGAATCACTCACATCTAAATGCTTCCCTACCGAAACATTATGATGTCGATCATCATAAACAAATTAAAATGGTTTATAACCATCCATATTTAAAAAAAAAACAAAAAACAAAACTATACTGTATCCGGTGGTGACTTCGGCGATACTTTAATCTATAAACTGGAAGATGTAAAGAGATGGAAGCTTGAACTGACACAACAACATCACAGCCTTGGAGCTGTTCCTCGCTACACTCCACCTGGGCGAGGGAATAAGCAGTGGCAGTTTTACAATACGAATAAGGATCACTGCTCCGGTCCACATTCTCTTCCTCTCACTGCATCACGACTTTCCTCCTTCTGATCCCCGTCACTGCTGGAGGAGCTCATGCACGAGCAGCAGATTAATCACTACTGCTTTATATATACATGGACAACACCTGGCACCTGATGTGTACATGTGTCTGTACATACTGTATGAGTGCCTGTGTATGTGTATGTGTATGTGTGTGTGTGTGTGAAAAAGTAGGCCATAGCGAGAACCAAAGAAGCCAGAGGCATCAATAAATAACATATACACTTACATATTTACACGCACACATGCCCACACACACACATGCAAAGCATGATAGAAATAGCACAGAAGAACAGAAAAGCAGAAGGATACAGAAGGAGAGATGATAAGCACGAATAAGTGAAAAGAACATAGAAAGTGTCTGTAAGGGAGAGAGAGAGAGAGAGATCATGCACATGAATTAATTTTCAGTAAGGCTTCACTTCGTGTCCATCAGGGCAAGGCCTCGAAGCTCAACTCAACTCATTCTGAACAGCTAATTACCAAACACTCTCTCTCTCTCTCTCTCTCTCTCTCTCTATATATATATATATATATATATATATATATATATATATATATATGCTTTTATTGACCATTATTAATGCATCTAATTAATGTAATGTTACACCTTAATTTAACCATAATTCGAACCTCGAACCTCAGAAAGTCTTTCCGCCTATATTATTATTATTATTATTATTATTATTATATGTAGTAGTCCATCCATCCATCCATCTAGGAACCTCTGTAGTCCGACTAGGGACGGTGGAGGGCATTGGTGATTACCATTGTGTTCATTCCCGTTTTTACAACCGTAGTCAACATTTACACTCTACAAACAATTTGGGAATACCAGAGAGCCTAATTTGGAAGGAAACCCACCAAGCACACACACACACACACTGAGAACTGAATTGAACCCGGACCTTGGAGGTCGGAGGTGACAGTGCTAACCACTTAGCCACTGTGCTAACAGCAGTAGCAGTGGTAGTTATAATAAATTAAATAAACTTTTTTTCTCCTCTTCCATAAATTATCCATGGGGGAATAACTGTAATACTTTTGAAAGCACTCAATTGGTCTCTGTTCCCTATATTCCGATAAACACGTGTCTTCTTCCGTTTCTAGCAGCGTGTACAAGGCATCCTTCTCACTCTCTATTCCTCCTGTTCCGTACTCGCGCACGATGTCTGAGCCGCTGCCTCGCGCCTGTTTCTCCCTCTTCTGCAGCACGAGCACGATGCTAGTCTGCTTAGCGCCGTGTTGTGAGCCATGATATAAAATTGCACATCAGTTACGCTGTTCTGTAATGATGAAATATTCAAAATAGTCACGCATCATCTATTTGCTCCCAGTTTCCATAGCGATACCATAAGATCTGCTCTGTTCCCTTTTTTTTTTTTTTTTTAAGATTAACTGCAGATCACCTCTTCGGCTTTATTTTTATTTATTTTTTTTATTCTTTCGGTCTTCCTCTCTTCATTCAAAGAGTATCTGGCCTTTTAGATGGGGACAGATCCATGCGAAAATGGATCGATCTATCGATGGAGGTTGAGAGATTCGAGACAGGGTGCCTACGTCAGCATTAGCGAGCTAAAGAGCTGCTTGTTAACGCTACAGGTTTTCCGCTGAGGTTCTCGACGCAGCTCTTGTGTCATTCGTGCATAAATGCATTCCTCCGTCGACACAAGGGGAACCTGATTAAAGGGCCGAAACAAATCTGTGTAGTGATGACGTTCACGGTCAAAGGTCATGCTCTTGTGGCTTCTCAGGGTCATTGGCTCAGGACTCGTTTCCCGGCCTGCACGCGCTGTCACACACATTTCCAACAGGAAAATGTTTTGAGGAACTGAAGACTGTGACGCTGCCGAATGAGAACCACGCAGGTTTCATTTTGCACTGGACTCGAGCGCGTCAAGCGTGACCTTGTTAAACCGTGTGTCAGCTAGTTTGTGTTTATTATAGCTTTTCTTTACTAACGGGAATTTTTAGCAAAAAAAAAAAAAAAAAAAGATAATTGTTGCCTAGCTGGAAAGGTGCCTGGTTTCGAGCCCGAGCTCAGGTTATTCTGTGTGTTTGACTCTCCTCACGCCCTTTATGGTTTCTATAAAAATATATAAGTAGGTGGATCGAACTCTTTAAACTGCCCCTAAACGTGAACGCGACACTAAAGAAGCTCCGCCGCAGTCCAGACCCGTGTGTGAGCGCTGACTAAGGCAGAGGTCTTCCTGCCTGCCTTTCAGGTGTTCACACTCACACAGAACATAAAGGCAGTGTTGTTTTGCACAAACGCGAAGACCACATGTCTTTTGAGGTTACATCGACACCAGTGGCTTTAAACTTAAACACAGTTTTTGATGCTCACCAGCGTTCTGTAGAAGATCCTCAACCACAACTTACAAAAACTCACTTTTTGTAAGTCGCTCTGGATAAGATGCCTAAATTAAATGTGTGAGTGAGAAAGCCGGTAACGTTCAGCTATAAAAAAAAGTGTAAATATCAAGGGACATCTAAATGTTAGTATTTTTTTTATTTAGTTTTAATTCTTTCATGCTACAGTATATTACACAAACAGGAAAAGGTGTGTTTCTATCTTTCTAAAGGTTCTAAAGGTTTTTATCTATTTCAAAGCTAAATTGAATAAATGCATTTTTTTTGGCAGTTGGGGCGTAGAGACATCGATATATACTGAATGAATATAAAATAAAGAGGTGCGGGGACAGGGACAACTCATTGTCATTGGACTACAGATTGGAACGGCCCAAACAGGGCTACTGTAGTTCAGAGGGCTCAGGCACTGATCAGAAGGTCGGTGGTTTGACCCCCAGCTTGCCTCTGTTGGGTCCTCGAGCAAGGCCTTAACCCTGTCTGCTCCAGGGGCGCTGTATCCTGGCTGAAAAAAAATTTTTTTTACTATGTTGTAATGTATACGTGACAAAATAAAGGCTAAACATAACTAACTTAACCCTGATCTTAACAGCTGTTTTTTGTTTCGTTTTGTTTTTTTGCGAGTTTCGCTTCGATCCGATTAAACAGCACTAATGCTTGCTGTCTGATTTGTTCCAAGCAGGTATATTTCTTATAGGTTTCCCAGCATTAAAAACTGTTAAACATATCTAACGCTCCATAAACTAACTCCAGTCCAGTAGGTGGTGGAATTGCACCAACACGCCCATAAAATCAAAAGAAGAAGAAAAACTTTCTAATTGTTTTTTTTTTTTTGCTTTCAAGGAATTTGTCAATTTTAAGACATATAACATTTGTACATTTACCTAAAACATTTTATTAAACTGTTTGATTAAACTGCATATTTGATTTAATTGCAAGTGTTGGGGAACGTTACTTTTTAAAGTAATTAATTACGTTACAGAATTTCTGTCAATAAAAAGTAATCAGTTACATTACAGCGTTACTTTATGATAAAAGTAACTCGTTCCAGTACTTTTCAATTGCAGAAAATGAAAACTCCTTTGTGATTCCTCATGCATGTTGTTTAAGTCAAGACCCTTATATATAAATATATAATTAAATAACTGAGTACGTAAAAGGCGGACCTAACGCGTTAGATTACTCGTTACATTAAATAAGTAATCTTAGTACTCTAACGCTACTTTGTAACGCGTTACACCCAGCACCGGTAATCACACAGCTTTTCAAACATTTCGTTGTCCACGACATCATGTCAAGCCACAGCATTTCTGCGAGACGTGAATCTATAAAAACACAACCCCAAACATCTGTGTAAAGAGACTCACACATCACACACAATTATATATCACACTACTGAAAATATACCACTAAAAAAGATTTTTTTTAAAAAGACCCGATCTGTCTGCACAGACATACTGAAGGGGCGTTCAAGTCAAAACGGGACAAAGTGTTCCTTTAATTATTTGAGACAAGCAAGATGTACATCGTGACGCTGTGGGAATCGACCACATGCTCCGAGCTGTTGCTTCCCTGGCGCTGATAAACATTAGGGAAAATAAAGTCCGATTCAGAATGGACTGGAGAGACGAAAAAAAATTGCCTAGACTCTAGAGTTGGTTCAGAGTCGAGGTATTCTTATGTGCGATCTGTAACATCCTGAACATCGTAACTCATTTTGAAAGTCTTGTTCACTTTCTTGACCTCTCATAAAATAGATCTGATGTAAAGCACCACTATACGCACCATATCACTCCTTCCAGATACACACACTACTTAGCGACGGAAAAAAACAGGGGGCTTTTTTGTGTGTGTTTTAACAACGAGACACATCCCTAGGTGCTAAAAACGCAACTTTCTCTCTGTGTCTTTCACACTGACTCTCTCACACACACACACACACTCAAAGGAACTTGTGCTTCTTTATCAGATGAAAAAAAAAACATCCGGTTCCTGTCTGCTGACCTGAACCTCTTCATCACTTCCTTCCATCTCCTCTCTCAGCTATACTCACTCGCTTCTAAGTCTGTGTATCCAAATGCACAGAGATAACACCGACTTGGGGCAAGTTCCTGGTATTCTGAGAGCTTATCATACTGAAGTTTGTGGTTTTCAGAAGAGGAACATCATCGAACACTTTAGGTTATTTCCACATAGCTAGATGCAGAATCAGAGTGACGATGTATGAGCACATACCACGGACTGCGCTTAGTGTATGGGGGCACCGCGGTTGACTCTCATCAACATGACTTTCAGGTTTTTATACAAGTCAGGGGGGAAATTATTGCGTTGCATCAAGCAAAGAAAACAAAAAAGGAAATCCGAAATGACTGGAATTGGGTTGAGAACTCTCCAAGAATAGTGAAAAAATCAGGACTTGAGAACACTTAGGCACTTGGTGAAGTTGCATCATAAAAAATGACAATCAAAATTAATAGTGAAAGTAAAAGCATCTCCATACACACACACAAACACACACAATGTGATGGGAACTCACAGGACTGGGACTAAACAGCTGTGTGTCCATAAGAAAACCACTTCTTAGCGAGACTCATCAGATAAAAAGCTTGAATTTGCTAAGGTCATGTGACTCATCAGATGAGTCCAAATTGGTCTTATTCCAAAGTATTAAAAGGGAAGGACATGAAGCGATGCTCCATCATGCATAGTGTCCACTGTACAAGCCTCTGGAGACAGTGTTATGATCTGGGGTTGATCAGTTACTCAGGTCGAGACTCAGTAACGTTATGGGGTGATAAAATGACGTCAGCTGACCACCTGTATGTACTGAATCAGGGGTAGCTCAGTGGTTAAGGCATTGGACTACGGTTCGGAAGATCCCAGGTTCAAATCCCACAACCACCAAGTTGCCACTGTTGGGCCCTTGAGCGAGGCCCTTAACCCTCAACTGCTCAGATGTGTAATAAGTAAAAAAAATAATAATGTAGGTCGCTCTGGACAAGAGCGTCTGCCAAATGCCTAAATGTAAATGAATGTGGTGAGACCAGCGATGCTCTACGGCTTAGAGACAGTGGCACTGGAGAAAAGACAGGAAGGAGAGTTGGAGGTAGCAGATGGTTGAGGTTCTCTTTGGGAGTGACAATGATGGATAGGATCAAGAATGAGTTCATCAGAGGGACAACCCATGGTAGATGTTTTGGAGATGAAGTCAGAGAGGCCATATTGAGGTGGTTTGGATATGTTCAGAGGAGAGATTGTGAATATATCGGTAGAAGGATGCTGAGGTTTGAACTGCCAGGCAGGAGGTCTAGAGGAAGACCAAAGAGGAGATTTATGGATGCAGTGAGAGAGGACATGAAGTTAGTTGGTGCGAGAGAAGAGGAGGCAAAGGATAGGGTTAGATGGAGGCAGATGATTCGCTGTGGCGACCCCTGAAAGGGAACAGCCCAAAGACAAAGAAGAAGAAGAAGAAGTTTGTGTCAGTCCACTCGTAATGGTTTCCACTCATAACTTGATGCACTGGGTTACAAATCAAGTGTCCCAACTCCTACCTACAGTACGTACCACGCCGTGCTGAAAAGCACTGATGCTTGACGTGAACATAACCTCTAGGTCCTGACCTGTATCTGCATGACTCTTATGTATTACTCTGCTACCACATGATGAGCTAATTAGATAACGTTACCTCTATTATGTTCATAATACAGTACAGATTGGTGGGTGCCTCATCACTACCTCACTACATATTGTAGGTTAAAACATAAACATGTTCATGTTATTACGGAAAAAATGCACTATTACGAGCTTTATTGTGCCATGATGCTACAGGAGAGCCATTACTATTGCACACTAGTCACTATTTCAGACTCCAGCGGTCAGTCTGAGACATGAGATGGAAAGGACGGATGACGATTGTGCTCTGAAAGATGAAACCCAAGAGAAAGGCAGCGTGAGACATTCTCGCCTGTAGACAAACGACTGGAGGAAAAAAGGAGACAGAGGCAGAAAAAAATGGAAGGAAGACAAACGAGGCCCTTACTGCGTGCACGAGGATGGATCGTGATCGTCTGGCTACACTCGTTCACTTTCTCATTTACTCTCTCTTACCTTTATTCTTTGGTTTTCTATGAGGGTCAGATGGAGATTTGATCTATGCCCTCTTCTACATCACATGACACGTCTGTCTACTTCGGTTCTGAGTAGTCGACATTCTCTCTCTCTCTCTCTCGTTTACACACACACACACACACACACACACACACACAGAAAACAATGTTAACCTGAATACCAACTGATCTATTCACTACACGTGCATGGGCCTACATGGGGTATTATATGGCACTGTGTGTGTGTGTGTGTGTGTATGTGTGTACAGTATATATTTACATTTACGCATTTGGCAGACGCTCTTATCCAGAGCGACTTACATTTTTTTTTTTTTAATCTCATTACACATTTGAGCAGTTGAGTGTTAAGGGCCGCGCTCAAGGGCCCAACAGTGGCAACTTGGTGGTTGTGGGATTTGAACCTGGGATCTTCCGAACCGTAGTCCAATGCCTTAACCACTGAGCTACCCCTGGCTAAGTGCTATTTACTGATAGAATGTCTAGAAAAAGCCGAGAAAGTGCTATGCATGCTCAGAGAGAGTTAAGCACCTAGACCAATAGCATAAGCACTTGCTAGAAAATGCACAAGGAATAGCAGATTTTTGTGTGTGTGTTTGAAATAAACTCGAGCTTATTGCTCCATAAAACATCGGCCTATCTTCACTATTCAGCATCTAACTGTTATGCGTTTGAGGGCAAAAGGATGAAAACAGTGTTTTATTGAGTTGAAACGCACACTCTGGTGTGATACGATAAACAGGCATGCGTTGGTCGATAAGCAAACAACGAGGTGAGGTTGGGCAGAAGTTGTAGTCCAACAGGCAAAGTGAGAGTCGGAAACAATACCACAATTAAACCCATAAGGCTTGGTAAGAATGACAAGAGCGCATACAGTACTCCGCACCCCTCTATTGTCTCCGGGTTCTCTGTGTGATCGCATTGGGAGTCGAAGTTCTCATCCGCCCTGTTTGTTTGCAGTATTGGGAGGTGCCGCTGATACCAAGGTATTAAATAGCGATCGATCCTGAGTGATGTTTAAGCCTTAATTGAGGACACTACTTACCAATGACTGGAAATAATGCAGTTTCTTGGGACGGTTTCATATTAGGAACAATAATGTGTACAAATGCCCACCGTTCAGCGTAAACATTAGTAACGTTGTTCAGTACACGTTTGTGTAACTATTAGTGCTATCGATCACTTGTCTTATAAACATGCGATGCAGGACAAAGGGGTTAAAACCTCAAACATTAACACATGTTAAATTAAAAATGTGAAAATCAATAAGCTAGAGCCTTAGCCACCTGAGCCACCACTCCTACATCTTACGTATAATGTGTTCTTGTAAAAAACAGTTCCCCTTAAAGCTAGCTTGAGCACAACTTTGCTTTTATCCAAACTTCCATCTAGATGCTTTTCATAATTAAACTTGCCGTTCAGTACACTTTCCTGAGTCGTCTTATTATCCACATTAAACATGCCGTTATCACACATAGCCGGGTAATTGCACTGCGATTATGGAAAGCCATTAGGGTCAAACTTGGTCATATGAATAATTTGCGTTAACTACTGCGTTAAAATTTCGAGATTAATCACATGCATTAATACATTAATATGGACAGCCAACACAACAACACAGTGGGGATATGTTCCCATTACCGGACTCAAATCAAGTTCTATACCACAGATCAGATTTTTTTTTAATGCACAAATCTAATGTGGATTAGAGTCCCATTCGAATGTTTTCCTGGATCAATCATGTGGTCAGGTAAGAGTTCATGTGGATGTTTTTTGTGCTGACATCATCATTCAGCACTGGCAGAAAACGGCTAAAGTGAGGTGTCTGGATTTCGTAGTTTAAAATACACCAGTGGTCCCACAAATATGACGTATGAACCCAGATGACACGAGCAAAAGCGGTTCGATGTGGGCATGCGTGCCGTTTCAAAGGTCAGACATTAGAGTCAGATAAAAGTCACTTGTGATTATGGACGTGAACCGTCATGAGATGCAGATCCGATCCGACCAAAAGAATCAGAATTGAACAATGTGGCTCGTGATGTGAGCGTCGCCTAGGGGGCGTTAACTCGGTGTGACTTGCCAAAAAACACAGAAGAAGAAGAAGCAAAAGCTGATTAGTTTTGTTTGATGTTCAGTATTTGATTCGGTTTAGAAATGAACACACATATCGCAAGAGCCCACGTTCGTACAGTGTGGTCGATGATTACAGTACGAACATTATTATTATTAAAACAAAAAACAACAACAAGTATTTAATAATAAATTTCAAGCATGCATTTAATGATTTCTTCATTAGACCAGAGCGATGACTGAACATCAGAGCCTAGTATGTTTTGGGAACAGATTCACATTCGCATTCACACTTGATGAGAACTGGAACACGATTATAGTGCATTTACAGTTTAAATAATAAAAATAAATACAAATATTAGAAATTTACATTAACCTTATCTAAGCAGTTGAAGGTTAAGGGACGAGCAGTGGTAGTGCTGGGGTTTAAACCCATAACCTTCTGATCAGTAGTCATTAAATCCTTATCAGACCCATGTCTCTGGGTCAAAGCGCACACGGGCCTGGACCTGCGTCCCTTAGGTGTAAACTATGTTCAGTGTCCAAGCCAAAGTTCGGAACATTGATTTGCATTTAATGCGACTTACTGTACGTTTAGCAAACAAGATCGTGAGCTCAAGTTGTAGCAGAATAGCACGTCCTGCTGCTTCACTCAAACTCCAATGCTTCTGAATAGAGGTTAAGTCTTAGGTCCTAATACTGAACTAGTCTGTTATTAAACCCCTGCTGTACTCACATTACTCTGTGACACTAGTTTAAACATAAAGTAAGCAGTGAAGGCGGTGCAGTGACTCACGTAGCTCCAGTTCACCCCAGTTTCCTTTAGTTGTTACAATAAAACCACTAAATAAGAGTAAAAGTTCAGAAATGACACCAGTAAAGAAAAAAATCAATATCCCAAGGGACACGTACAAGATACACACTCATGCACACACACACACACACACAGTCATGAAAGCAGGTGTGTGTGAAAATAATCACACCCAAAGCATATGAATGTCAGAGCACAAGTGCTGCTTGCGAACATAAACACAGGAAGCACGCAGATACACACTTGCATGCTCTCTCTCTCTCTCTCTCTCTCTCTCTCTCTCTCTCTCTCTCATTGTCTCACACACAAAAACAAAAAAGCGCACTTACAGTTCTGCAGCAACGTCTGACATTACTCAAGGTGTCTAGGTGAAGAAGCAGGGTATCAGACAGTCACGCCGTTACTCTAGCTTTGTCCATCCTCCACACTCACACACACTCACACACACTCACACATAAAACTTAGCCACAATACTCATGCTATTGGCTGCATGACCGCACACCAAAAATGACACGCAGAGCGCGGACACACACACATAGAAACACAGACACACTCGCACAGACTGCACCGAGACTCGCAGAACCACTGCAGACCCCAGAGAGAGAGAAGAGACAGAGAGAGAGAGGGAAAGAGAGAGAGAGAGAGAGAGAGGGAGAGAGAGAGAGAGAGAAAGAGAGAGTGAGAGAGAAAGAGAGAGTGAGAGAGAGAGGGAGGGAGGAGGAAATACACAAAGGGAAGGAAGGATAGAGAGAAAAAGAGTGGAAATGTGTGTGTGTGTGTGTGTGTGTGTGTGTGTGTGTGTGTGTTGGTTTTTGTGGTTTAAGAGGACTTTTGACCTGAATACGCACCAGCATTAAAGGGACATTTCCGTTTATGAGGACAGGGGCCATGTCCTTATAAATCCGACCTTGTAGCAGTCATTATCTCAGTCTAGGGATCAATTCTGTACCGTTTTTGGCCCCATGGCCGTATAGACCACATAAACCTGAAAAAATACCACACACTGTGTGTTCTCTAACCCCTCCATGCGCCCCTGTAGACCGGTCGCGGAACTGCACCTACGTCATTAAGAATTTGCATATATACACAAGTGTAAGTTTTCCCGGTCTCTGATTGGCTGGCTACAAGAATCCTCGTCGGTGATTGGCCAGCAGTAACAGGAGAAGCGCTTCCGCTAAGGGGCGGGACCTTAGAGGGACCGTGCACATATAAGGCCTCGCTAAGAGGCGGGACTTCCTTTAAGACACAGCTGCAGGTGATTTAATACAGCGGGGTTTTAATCCTCGGAGTTTGTAAAGTAATATAACACACGACGAATTAATATCGAGTTTGGACTCTCTGCACCCTGGAGAAGAGGACATCGGTGTCGGAAGCCGCTGGCATATGAAAGGTGAGTTATAACGCCGTTTAATCGGTTTAATTACTGCACGTGAGTTAGTTTGGTTTGTTTAGTCAGTTAAACGGCGCCAGAAAGTGTCGCGTGCGCTGTTAAAGGCGCGCGCGGATACATATAAGTGTTTAAAATATTAATTTAACTTTTGGTCAGTTAGTTTTAAGCTGTTTTATTATATTTAATATATAAATTGAGCGTGTGACACGCGCCTGTGACGTCACGGTAGCGCGTCGTCATGACTACAGTCTTTGTTTGGGGGAGGGGGGGTGAGAGGGGGGTGAGAGGGGACTCACAGTACAGCGTTCTGGTTAAGATAAACATATAAATTAACACATATTATAAATAAACACAGATTAATATGAAGTTGACCATAAATGAAGTGGTATAAAGGAGGTTTTCCTCTGTGAAACAGTCTGATTAAAACATGATGATGAGGAGGAGGAGGAAGCCCAGTCCACTGGAGGAGGCCACACACTTCAGCCTTAAGAAGGAAGATCAAGATGGCCTGGAAGCTCAGTTTATAAATGAGTTTAAAGGTGAGTGTTACGTGTTCAGGTGGGATTGTTTAATTAATGATTAATGTCTCAGGTACATGACATGCTGTACTCCTCTTATTTAGGGAGAGGTGTGTTTAGTTGTACTGACTTTGATAAGGTAGATTTCCTATTGGAGTACAGAGGGGATCTCATAAGCAGAGAAGAATGTGAGTGGAGGCAAAGAATATATCATGATGCCCTCAAAGTGTTCATGTATGAATTTCGATTCAATGGCAAATTCCTTTGGTATGTACAAATATTATATACATGGGGGAGATGTGGAAGTTATTTGCATGGTTATTTAGCACTAATGATCAGGGCTCATGTTCACCAAGCGTCTCAGAGTCGGAAATCGCTCCTACTGCAATTCCTAAATGGTCAAAAACTTCAGAATGACGCTATTTTGGCCTTATTTTCATGAGTGGGGAGGGGTAAGAGCTATTCATCAAGATTCTTAAAATAGGAAATCATTCCTATCTTCACCAAAATGTTGGAGAGCGCCGGAGGTGTCCTAACTGGTTAGGAATAGTGAGGAAGTGGTGTTCAGGCAGTAACACTCATAACGGGCATGTTTAGACAAAAATGGGGTGGGGGAGTAAAACTTTTTCTCTGGCTACTAATTCCAGCAGTCCGAAATAATAAATTAAACTTCATAGATCACGCACATTTCCCCACCATGCAGCATGAATGCATAATCCATGGCACATATTAAAATAATTATATTCATATATACATTTTATCTTGTATTAAATTATTTAAGTGAACTGTTTTCTTGTTTCCTTGTTATGAGCAGCACTTCATCGTTTCATTAACATGGCGTATCCCCATGTTTCTCACTCCTCAGGGGTACGTGTAACAAACTGACTGGTTACTCTGATGCTTTTACATATTGCATCCATTGACTTTTTATCTTTAGAGGTAAGAGTAGGACAGAATATTACTTCAATTATTTCTTTACATTTTACTCCCTTCGCCACAAGCAAAACACTCTCATCCTCTCGTTTTATTTGAAGTCATGTTGATCAGATTATGACTGACCTAGACAGCTCTATTATAGGGGCTTTAATCAGTTGTGATTGGAGCAGAGTGATTAGAATAACGTCATGCAGCGAGTCACACATCTATAGGTTTTGTTCATGTGCATAAAACCTTCACATAACTGCCGCTGATTTTAGCATTTCACTTTTTCACCGTTTAAAACTTTGTACACTTTACAACACCTCCTATAATGTGCAGACTACTTTGCGGCTCTGTGTCGTAAAAAGTGACGTCTCACACTTTCCTTGTCGCAGTCTTACTCCTTGCCGAAAGTAAGAATAGAAAGCTTTATAAATAACCTATATGTCCTTCTCTGAGGTGAGACTGTCTTTAGTCCTAAATAAACTTTGATTCCTATGAGTGATTCTGAGATGCTTAGTAAATATGGGCCCAGTTTTATTTTCTTAAAGACCATTGACCATTAAATATTCAATGATAATGTTTTCAAATAATATAATATTCGATGAGAAGCTTTTGGTGCTGATATTCTCAGTTGTTGTGTTTATTTGGAATAAGAAGTATGTATTATTGTAATAGTAATGCATCATTAAGAGATTCACTGTCATTTGTTCAGTGTTGATGCAGCCCTGGATGATGGCTCCCTTGGGAGACTGGTGAATGATGATCATCTAAAACCAAACTGCAGAATGAAGACCATCCGTGTGGATGGTAAACCTCATCTTTGTTTATTTGCCATAAGAAGCATCTGTCCTGGTGAAGAGATCACATACAATTACGGGGATTCTGAGTGGCCATGGCGATGCAAGGTATGTAGATGTTAGTAATTTTGTGCATTATTTTAAAGCATTGGTGTATATTAAATGCTTTAAGCAGTTTAACACACTTAACATCTGGTTTCTGCCAGAGAATGTGTCTTACAGTCTGTTGATATAAGTTCAGGAGCAGGATGCTAATTTTTCCCTTCAAAGTTTTTTTTTTTTTTTTTTGCATCCTTTGTCTATGGAATCATGCTCACTGTGTTGTTAGGGATAGTCCATAAGGACGCTAGTTCTTGGGACAGTGTTCTGTATTAGCGTTTATAAATTGGTATCAGGTCTAAAACAGTGCTGATGTGCCTGTTCGCATGCAACATGTTTAGCATTCATTGCGAAAACATTGGCACATGGAGAAACACAATTGCAGCTCAAACTGTGAGCTAAATAGCGATATCCAATATTTAGCATGTCTGTAATGTAAGTTAACTGACTTTTGATAAATTCAATATTTAAGTTTGCATATACAGTAGTATAGCCACTTCTGTGTGAAAGCTTTATAAGATTATAAGAAATAAGATTGCTGAGTCGACTGATTACATGAAATAGCATAAAAATATTTTTGTTTGCTTGCTTTATGCCCGTAAATATTTAAAACCTTCAAAACTTTTTTTAGATGACATCGTCTAAGAATTCACCACCTCCAGAACAAAAAGATACAGCAGATAAAAAGGCATCCAAAAAGGTGATGTAGAAAAGAGTAAAGTGTTATTCTTACGATTACAGTTACTCTTACAAATGTGTGCACTGTTTATTATATCTGTGCACAGTGTGGACATTGTAGCATTTTTATTTTCTGAATATGCAAACTTTGACTTTATCTTTTGTATACATTGTTTGATATTCTGCTGGATAAGTGTTTTTTCTTTCTCTTAGTAAAAGTGTTTCTGAATGTGAAATTTTATTTCTTAGTGCCCGATAAGCGAGTTGCCATCAGACAGTGCTGCCTGTGAAGAACTGACCGTAGAAACAGACGAGGTAAATTAGTTATTCTGCATTTAAGTAAAGTTGTGTTTGTGAGAACTGTGTTGACGTACTCATTTAGTGCAGTGTTTTACCTTTCTGTAGCTGCATATAACCTGATAATTGTTTTGTTCAGCATTCTACCCATGAATTAAACACCTCATCTCAGTCAGAAGTCAGAGCTGAAGTAGAATTTAATATTCAAACCCTTTGCCTGTAGTAGAATATTTTTCTTTTTCTTGAATTTCAGGTTACCCTTGGTATGGCCCAATTGTCCTCAGAGAAGCAGAATTATATTGAGAAGAACGGTGGGGAGAAGGTAATATTGAGAATTACATGATTCAGGAAAATGATTACCTGTAGTCTTTACCTATTGAGCTATAAGTCTAATACCTGGATGTTTTTCTATTCTTAATATTTCCAGGTTTATCCTGTCAAAGAGTCGTTGGTTAAAGAGGAGCTGAGCTTTTGCTTATCAACACAAGGACTTGAACAGGTATTTAAATATTTAGATGGATATGTTAGACATTATTTACAGTATTTCACCTTTTTTATTAAAACTGGAACAACACATTGTCAGTATAGGTTTTAATACTGTGTGAATGTGTTTGTATACACCGTTCCACACTGTGCCTAACCCCAGGTTATCATCTTTCTAAACCCTACTTTTAACTCCATGTAAAGGAGTGTTTCACACTTGAAATTAAGGAGTGGGATTATCATCGCATTTTACCTGTTGTTCTAAAACACTGCTCTGTAGCAGGATCCACACCGCTTCTGCAGGGTTAACACCGCATTGTGGTGCCAAACATGTACAATGTGGAACAAAGCAGGGGTAGAATGTTATGACTTGATACTTAGCAACATACAACCAATCAGAAAGGCCTTGTGTAGAGTCACAGAAACTGACCAGCGTACACCTCATATCAATAACTCCACACGCTGTGTAAACAGCCATATCACCATCTGAGGAAAGTGTAAATACTGAAAGAATACTGTTATAAACACCTGAATTGGAGTAATAAAAAAAAAAACATTGCAGAACTCTTAAAACAGTCGAATTATTATTGGGAAAGTGTTTTGTAGTGTTGATAAAGTTGTGTAAGACATAAATCTGTTTTATAAGGACATCCCCCTGAACATGTTCTAAGAGTATGTCCTGACTGAAGAATCTGTGTGTTGTGAGTTTTACAAAAACCTTGTCTATGAGGACACTAGTTATTATTGGGACAGTGTACTGTATTAGTGTTTATAAAATTGTGTATGACTGAAACCAGTTTTAAGAGAACACTGTTTTATTAGGACATCCTCAGAACATGTTCTCAGTGTTTGATCTGACTGAAGAATCTCAGTGTGTTGTTAGTTTTACAAAAACCTTGTTTATGAGGACACTTGTTTTTAACAGGGACACGGGGTGGGAGATGATTCTTTGGGCCAAGGAAATGCAAAATTTTAATTTAAAATTTATATATAGAAACACAATTGCAGCTTAAACTGTAAGCTGAATAGCGATAGCCAAGATTAAGCATGTCTATGATGTAAGTTAATTGACTGATGTAAGTTAATTGACTGATGTAAGTTAATTGACTGATGTAAGTTAATTGACTGATGTAAGTTAATTGATAAATTAAATATTTAAGTCTGTATATACAGTCTGCCTATACAGGAGTATAGCCACTTCTGTGTAAAAGGTAGTAACGAAATAAGATTGCTAAGTCGACTGATCACATGAAATGGCATGGAAAAAAATGTTTGCTTGCTTTATGCCTGTAAATATTTTAAACCTTTACAACTGTTTTTAGATGACATCATTTAAGAATTCACCGACACCAGAACAACAGGATACATCAGATAAAAAGGCATCCAAGAAGTTGATGTAAGTGACACTTTTTTTTTCCTTACGAGTACAGTTACTTTTGACAGCTAGTCAAGTTCTTCCACACCAAACGTGCTCATCCATGTCTTTATGGACCTTGCTTTGTGCACTCGTGTGCAGTCATGTTGGAACAATTAAATTCAATTTTATTTAAATAGCGCTTTTAACAATTGGCATTGTCCCAAAGCAGCTTCACACAATCAGGAACAGGAAGGGGACATCCCTAACCGGTCCCCAAAAAGTTGAAAGGATGAAATTGTCTAAAATGTCTTGCTATGCTTGAGCATTCAGAGTTTTTCACTGGAAATAAAGGGCTGAAACCCCTGAAAAACAACCTCACACCAGTTCCAACATGACTGCACACCAGTGCACAAAGCAAGGGTCCATAAAGACATACAGAACATCAACAGATGCCTTTAAAAAGCTCTATACTTCAGAGAGTTGATTTCACACACTGCCTTAGTTACACTGATTGAGGCCAAATTTAACAAACCATTAACACTATCATTCACCCAAGATGTACAGTGTCTTTATCAGTTCCTTGAGAAGACTGCAAATATGGCGTTTGGGAAACTCAAAGAAACATCATCTCAGGTCTACATTGATCTAGCCAAAGCAACACTTGCAAGAATGATTGTTTTTAATCATAGACATGCTGGCGATGTGTAAAAAATGCTGCAAGTTTTCAGGAAAGGGACAGTACTGCTCTTCATGATTTTGCCCTGGGCCTCAGCAAATTTTAACAGAAACTCTGCAGTCATTTTAGTCCATGTTTGATGTTGTGTGCATGTTAAACACATTTTGACATTTCTCATGTCACTTTTACTTTAAGGTGAGATTGTGTGACAGTGTGAAGCCAGTGGACCTGATGCTGAAGATAACGTTCCTGCTGGTGCCTCTAATCATGTAGGTATGGACTCATCTTTATGTATATCTGTTAATTTTTTAACCCATAATTGTATTTAGGGAATAATTACCCTATAGACTAAATGTTTTATATAGTTGAAATGTTTACATTTATTAATTAGTGCATGACTAGAATATTGTTGAAATTAGAGATGCTATATTTAGGACGAATTTAGTTATTTCTTTCCTTTAAATATACTTTTCCTCTGTATTACACAGCTTTAAATTTGTAATCAAGCAAGTTGTTAAGTGGTTAAACTGTATATGGTCAGGTTTTATAAAGTGTTTTTATAATTTCCATTAAATATGTGATGTCCATACTGTAGTGGCAATATTTTAAGGCATATGCTGTATGTATAGTGTTGCAGTACATGGGGAAGTTCCTATTATGCAGATGTACAATTCAGGGAGATTATAGGTAAAATGTCTTTCATATTGACACCAATATGCATAAAATTACCTTTTATAAAACTTGAGAATGTACACTTGAACTACTTGTTCAACTTAAGTCAATGAAACCTTGTTGAAACCAGATATTTACATACACTTTCAGAAAAAAAAAACAGTTCTTTCTTTACTGAAAAAAATAAGGGTACAAAAGTTCTCCTGTTTTACTTTGATTTAATGTTTGACAGTAAAGGAACAAAAGGTTTTTTTTTATTTAGTATTATTAATTAATTTTTCAAGTGCATGTAAGTATCTGGTTTTAACTGTATATAGCTTTTCTCAATTGTCATAAAGTAGTAGTTATAAAGCAGCTTTACGTAGAATAAACATGATGGAAATACAGAAAAATCAGGAAAGGATAAATAGTATCACTTGGCTGTAAAATGACTTGGCTTGACTTGTTGCACCACTCATTTTGGGCCCCACTTTGGCCTATTTTCGGCCCAGCAAAAAGAAGCCCCAGACCTTACATTTCCACCACCATGCATCACTGTTCGTAGAATGTTCTTTTTTTTAGAATTCAGAGTAGCAGTGATCAATATAGGTTGTTTTACATATTGTATTTTCTTCAGATGTTTGCTGGCCGTATAATTAGAATTTTGGGTATGTGCTTAAGAACTGTTGAGGTTTCTTATCAGTGCATTGCTTATGTCTTGCAGGTATTCAGAAGATGCCCACTGAAACACCTCCTGAAGTTTCTCAAGGTACCTGAGATTTTACATTGGAATATAGCCAGCAATGTAAGTACATGAACCTCCCACAAAATTCAGGCTTAATAAAGTAAGTATTCTTATGTACAGGAAATGAGTCCGGGACAAAGATTGGGAACCCATGAATAAGTTGAAGAGTGTGTTGGTCCAATGCTGGGATTTTTTTACAACTGTGATGAAACTTTTGAAAGCACATATAACTAAAGGGAAACTCGGCACTTTGTCTGAATGCCAGCAGTGTTAGACTTTGTAAGAAATGGAGGTCTTTGCTTGAAAAGGAAAGCCCAAAATAAGTGATACACAAGCAAGTACGTTATTTCTTTAAGATTTTTTTGTCCACTTATTTTGTTTTTCATTTATATATGCAGCAGATTGTTTTTAAATTCTACAGTTGTTCTTAAATTCTGCTTTAACATTTTATTTTGAATAACTGGTTTAGGTTTCATCTTATGTTTTATTGATTATATATATAGCTATGCCTTGTTTTATTTAGATTGTTTTGAATGGTTCAATGGATTAAGATGCCTATGAAAGTACATAGTTGTACATGATGGATGTCTGTTTCTTCACTTGGCATGCTTGAACTAAAAAAAAGTTTTTCAATATTATCTAAGGGATAAAAATTTTATATAATAGTACTTGTGTTTATCCTGGCAATGCACTGTTGTAAATTTTGTGTGTTGCATTTGGATATGTTCCAATAAAACACATTTGTCCCTGTAGTACTGTAAGATCTTTTATTGTGTGTTGTATTTGCAAAACGGTTCTTTCAAATCACCTTGGTCCTGGCAATGCACAGTATTGTCATGTTTGTGTGTTGTTTACTATAATGTGCCAGTAAAACACATTTGTTCCTATAAACTAGCAAATTTACTTTTTCTGTGTGTTGTAAACTGCATGGCGTCATAAATCAGTAGGACCTAGTAAACCCCAATTTTCACAGGGGCGGGTACTTTTAGGAGTGGGCGGGGAAGTCCTTATGTACCACTTAAATATCATGTTATCATATTTTGAGTTCTGTTGTGTGTATAGGAAATCCTGAGTGAGGTTCTTTTTCTGCAGAACAAAAGAAATTTTTTGATAGTATTCTCATCTCTGTAAAGCATTGGGAAAGGTGGGTCCCCTTAAACCACCACCCTACTGGTTTGGCCTTTAAAGACCTTATAAACCACAAAAACCAGTATGTGTGTGTGTGTGTGTGTGTACATGCACATGTGTGTGTGCCAGAACCGTTACAAGATTACAGGATCACTAGTCTTATTTTGCCAGCTTCAAAAGGAACAAAAAGCAATTTTATTTAGGTAATTTAGTTTTATTTGTATATATACCATTCATTAATATCAATAGTATGTGTCCTACATATGAACATTCGAGTTGCGAACTTTTAAAGTAAAATTTTTCACCACGTGCGTGCAACGTGCATCCCAAGGAATGCAGCTGGCACTGCTGAGAAAGAGCCAAGCAATAACGATGGAAACCAGAGTGAAAATAATTAAGAGAATGGAGCGAAGTGAGACATTGCTCGTTCTTTTGACAATATCGACGCGGTTAGTACAAACAACGTTGTACTGTAATACACTGGAATATACAGTGTACAGCTAAATGTGTTAGGATCCAGATAACTGGACAATGTTTGTTTGACTTACGAACAAATCAGACTTATAAACAAACTCTAGGAACATAACTCGTTCGTATGTAGGGGACTTACCGTATATGTTTATTAGAGATGTGGAAAAAAATAGATTTAGTGATGTATTGATCGTCATTCTTTTGTATGGTGATTCATGCTTCGCCACACTAACTCCAAAATCGATAAAAAAAATATTAGAATACGATTTTGTATCCAATTCCTCCCTGTCACTAGGGGGCTCCCACATTAGGTTACTACTACTCAGTCGGGAGCGCCGAAGACTATCACATTTATTATATTCCATAAAGTGTTTGTATGTACAATCTTTTTTTTCTATTACTTATGCACTTCATTTCTTTTCTGGTCCATAAGAATGTTTCTCTGTTTTGCAGATCTTTAGTTTGATCTACACAAATTCAGTACTAGGCTCATTCCCTACTGACTACAACTTTATTTTCACTACTGTATGTGCACTACATAGGGAAAAAAATAACAGTGCAGTACTACAGTATAAGCTCAACAGGATCCCATGTACAATTACATTGTAACATATTACCATGAGACATTATACCACAAACACCTTCACTAAACTCAAAAGTTTTGGCACCCCCGGCTTTGCTTGCGTCGCACGGCACCGTTTAACTCCATCTCGTCAGTAAGGCCCCGTGGAGAACCCGAACAACAGCGCTATACACGTTTTAACATTAAACACACACCTGAGGGGTCAAACCACTTAAATATTCCTTCATTCACTCTCACCTCATCGTTGGTTTTGGTATGAAATTGTACTGATTACTGCATAATAGGAGTTTCTGTCTAACGTGCAGTACTGCTGAGTAACACATTTGGGTCTAAACACTCTGACATGAAAGGGTCAGAAGCTGAACAGAGCGTGGTCTGGAAACGGTTTCACACACTGCATACTGCTGCATATAAGGAAGAGCGAGAAGGCTGGTGTATGCAGTATGCGGTATACAGGAAGAGTGTTTAAAACACAGCCTCTGTGTGTGTGTGTGTGTGTGTGTGTGTGTGTGTGTGTGTGTGTATGTTGGGACTCTGAGACGCTCTGCAGTACAATGATTTCAGCTTGTGTACTTTTACCAAGCAAGTAAACTAGTTTTTTATTTTTTAACAGAAACACATTTACAAAGAACCATAAGCACATGCGTGCACACACACACACACACACACACACAAAACACACAGCACATCAGTCATGTTTTTTTCAGTAGATGGTCTAGTGCCAGAATTATGCAGCGTTAATCATAGGGCTCTAACCACACACTTACAATACATATACTTAAACACACACACTCACACACACACACACACACACATGTTTATCTTACTACCCTTGTGAAGACTTCCTGTTGTTAATCCACCTAATTAATCTAAGTCTAAGCTTAACTTTCAATCTATTAATCTGTTTAATAGTCCTACTCTTATGGGTGTATAAAAATATGCCATCCCCAAACACACACACACACACACACACACACACACACACACACTAGTTAGACTCACAACACTACCCTTGTCACTCTATTAAAGTCGTTTAGAATTACACACAACTCTACAATCATAAAAGTGGAACATTCCTTAAACATCTTGGAAACTGCACACACACACACACACACACACACACACACACACACACACAATCATTCACCAACACCACCTGCATGTTACAGGAACCTCGGCTGGGAAGTTACAGTCGTGACCTCACTCCGAGCCATTTCCACATTAAAGGAGCAATTTGGGCAATTAAAGGAGTTCCTGGGAGGCCGGTGTTGCAGCTGTGAAGCAGGGAGTGCAATCAGAAAACGTTCTACCTTGATGGTGTCCAAGCTCCAGCTCGCACTCAACACGCCGTCCGCAGGGTGTACGCACAAATGCAAATTGTGAGAACATTTTAGGCTCACACTTTAATCACGTGTTGGACTAACACCCACTCAAAGTGCCAAGGCATTGAATGTTTAGCAGTTTTTCATCGCGGCTTACACACGCACGACTCTCACATGTCCCACATCGCTCACAATGAATAAGCTTTTCCCCCGGAGCGGGGTAAGAGTGCCGAGGACGCGCCCCATGCCCAGGCACAAGGTCTCCAATAAACAATAAACCTCAAACAAATTTTATGTTGGAGTTTTTTTTTTTTTTTTTCAGGAAAGCAGCCATGGCTTGAGACGTTTCCTAAAAGTATACACATTTTATATTATGAAAATTGTCAGCGAAATGAAACGGTGATGCCAAAACCATAAGCGAAAAAGAAATTTTTACAACAATGTTGTCTTTCTGTCTACTGGCTGTCACTGTGTGTGTGTGTGTCTGTGTGTGTGTGTTTGTGTGTGTGTGCGCTAAAGTTGTATAAAGTACATCACCAAAAAATACTGTATATATTTAAAAATGTACTAGGAAGGGACTGAATGATTTATAGAGGTGCTGAAAATGTTAGCATGTATCAAGATTAAATAAATAGCGAAGGGGTGAGAATTTCTCAATGAGAAGAATCCGGGCCATTTTTAATCACCAGGAGCCCCAGCCGGGTGGAAACCTTTTTGATTCCATAGGTCAAAGGTCATGTATCAGAAGCGAATGTATGATTTTCGCTCATTTTCGCTTTTGAAGACGTTCAAAAGTGTCTTTTCTGTCCCGACGCTTAGATTATGAAACATTTTTTTCTTATTTTTCCACATAGACGTTTAAAAAAACCCATTCATTGAAAACACATCGGCTTTTGCCGACCACTTAAAATGGTTTGCCTAAAAAAACAGACATTTAAAGCTTCTAAAAGACGGATTATGCGTCGGATTTCAAATGAAATGTTTCGTCTTTGGACAACCTTGTATCCCAGTGGAAAATAATTTCCCAAAATGAGTTATAGACCAAAATTGTTCGTTTGTTCTTCCAGGTATTTGAAGGTCTTCGGTTTCCTCTCTTTTATCTGTGGTTTTAGCTTTTCATTTATTTCCCTTCAATTATCATTCAAGTAACCGCTTTAGCATTACACTTAGCATTCAGTCTCATTTGTGACCTGCTACATCAAGTCAAGAATGAAGTCTCACAGGTTAGTTTTGTGTAATAAAGGAAAATGTATTCATTTTTTAAAATTTCGTCCTCATCTTTCTGATCCTTAAACATAATCGAAAAATGTTTTTAACTTAAACAGCACTTTAACGAACAATATCCGAGCATGTGTCATAAAAAGAAATGCATTCTTTCTTGCTATAAAACCATGCTGGAGGTGGCGTAGTGGTTATCACTGTGGCCTCGCACCTCCAGAGGGTCAAGGGTTTGATCCCGCCTTGGGGTTTAGTGAGCATGGAGTTTGCATGTTCTCTCCGTGCTTGGTGGGTTTCCTCCAGGTTCTCCAGTTTCCTCGTACAGTCCAAAGACATGCGGATTATGTTAACTGGTTTTCCCAAACTGCATGTGGGAGGAAACCTGAGTACCTGGAGGAAAGAACATAATAAAAACTCTATGCACGCAGACCCAAGGTGGGAATCGAACCTAACCACATATGCATAACTCAAACACTTCATGCAAATTAAAACCTGTGACAGATCACATTTTAATGTTGGCTCTCACATCGTTTAAGCAAACGGGGTCGTAAATCGTAACTGCCACACCAGAACCACAGATGTATTTATACTTGTATTTACAGATGTGTTCATTTACTGTCCAGTGCAAACAGTGACAAAAGGTTTCATGTATAAATCTGACATATCGATGTACATATTTTATTCTGAAGAAAAAAATAGCTCAAGGTTTCAGGGCCGTGTTTCATCGTACTCGCATTACACGAAGATTTATAATGTGTCTGTATACCAGTGAGAAATGTGTCGGGTCCTCCGAGAGTAGCGAGACTGATTTCTGAAATGTGCAGCAGGAATTTAGCGCGGAAAGAAACTCAGTTCTCTGATAGAAAAGGTCACAGAAGTGTTTGGTACGGGGGTAAAAATATAGATCTACATCACGAAAGAAGAGCCTAAGGTAAGGGAGGATATATAAGAAGAGGAAAACAGCATATTTCAAATAAAATAAAAGTGGTTCTGATAGCTAATATCATTCCCTATTGGACAAGTGTGAGAGAAATGAAATAGAGAGAGAAAAACCCAGCCTGAGATAGCTCATTGTATGTGGAACGATTATTATAGAGAACAGGTAAAGTGTGTGGAAATATAAAACTTGCTGGACATTTAGTTCTCAGAATTGCAGAAACAGGAGCGGAAAGAATCTCCCGGAGAGGACCTCCATGCCCCAAAGAAATCCAATTCCATGCATTAGAGCAGGGGAAAGTCTGGCTGCAGGTTTTCATTCCGAGCGAGAGCACACTCGGTTCCACCGGTTTAAATTATCGAGGGTTGGTTGGTCGCAGGGAAAAAGACGCAGCTCTGCTGGCCAAGAGCATATCCACCATTAATCACGTTCTCATGAGGCACAGGAAGCCGTGGCATTTATTTGATTGCTGTAAAACCCAAATACTCTGTAGCGGATGATGCTGGATTTATTGTACAGTACATTCCATTTATTCTACATTTATTGTACATTCCATCTGCAAGAAAGGTGTTCGGGGACAAAGCAGAGGGATAATGACTAATCTAGAACGTTCTTACTTTCACTAGTGCTTGAATAACATCAAGATAGGAAGATAGCCATGATCAGACTGCCTGCTTACCGGCCTCCCAGAAACTCACTGGGAACAGTAGATTATTCATAGTCAGAGGTTCCTCAGCATAAGAATGCCATTCCTTATATTTTCCATTTTCTTTAGGATTTACTGAAAATTGTTATCAAAGACGGTAGCAAGAAGAAAAGGGATTTCTGTCTTGATTTCGAAGCAGCCGGTGCCGAGAGGAATCATAAATGAAGCTTGAGTGAGGTTTAATGTCTGTTTATTTTGTATTTTACTTCGTTTGCATGTCTTTTTGAAATGGTTTGATTGGTTCTAGGTGGCTGGAACAGATTACCTGCATTTACATTAATGTCTATGTGTTTCACAATATAAAATTCCGACTCAAGAAATTATTTTCTCTACATTTGTATGCAGAGATACCGCTGTATGTTTCGTGCTTCTTCTTTCTAGGAAATGATTTAAGTGTGTTGCTGTCCAAGTCCAAGTCAAGGCTGAGGCGAAAGCAGCAAGGGAGCTGAGCTAAAAAAAATTAAATGTACAATTGTATTTGTATTGCAAAAGTTTACCAGTACCACCTGTGTGTCGTGTACAGTAACGGCACAAACCGAGTTATATATTCATTCGTGAGCCGTTCCCATCTGCCAATAGTTTCAGTGCACTGATTGCTTTCTTAGCTCCTTTGGGATTTCAATCCTATCCAAATCAGTTTTATCGGGCATTTTTGTGGACTGCACGTACACACGTCCGGAAAGATTATGCTACATTTCACTTCGACAAAAAATGACCAGGAAAAATGATTCCATGGAATATACATTATATCCCATCGGAATTGGTATCCAAGATTCCATTATTCCGTTCCCGTGAGGAAAGATGGATTGGATGGAGTAACTGAAAACTGAAATCAAATTGAAAAGTTATTAAGTTCATAGCAGAAGTTTGGATTGCATGGTCATAACCACACAGTGGCTTAATGGCTGAGGCTTGGAATCCTATTGGCACCCTATCCAGAGTGACCATCCCCTGACTTGTGATTGTTAAGGTCATGTGACCTAACAATCAAGAACCACAATCGTCTTGGATTCATTTGTACAATGTCTTTAATTAACAATGACAGACATACAGTGATTTCAGAACTTTATTTTTCTCCCCAATATGTGACCTGTTCTGTTTTGATGTGTCTTTCACTTTTTTTTTTCCAGTGGTTGCGTCATTTCACAGCGTTTCCTCCAAGATGCGGTTTTTCTGCAAAGATGACAGCATCCTGAATTTAAATACAGTAGCCTATAGATCTGACTCACAACGTCTGACAACCTATTGCATGGAAACTTCCGTCACATTAGACGCCTTGACACATCGGATTAAAGCTATCTTGTTGCATAAGCTTCTAATTGCATCCTTTACGCGGCGTGAGAACGGTGCACGGATACAAATCCAAGTATCTCAGGTTCCGTCTGAATTACCACCTTGTCTCTGTCCTTGGCTGAGCGCCGTATCTTTGGCCCAAGAGTTTAACACATGCTACACGCTACGGGAGGCCAATTAACGTTTTGTGAAGGAAAAAAAAAAAAAAGACAACAGCAGGAGAATTTATACCGTAGGTCCGCTGCGTGAGTTAAACATATTGTGTTGCTTAAAAGTCTAAGAAATCAAAGAGCATAGAGAAAACGTAACTCTGACATGAAACTGTAATGAGTTTAAGTGTAAAAGAGGGGGTGCAAGAAAACCTGAGCGCGCTTTATCTGATCTAAGTGCAGCAGGGAGATGATTCAAAAGCAAAGCAACACAGTAGCAGCATTTACTCGCTTTGTGAATCTGTGTGTGGTCTGTGGGATTCAACCAGACAATACATCTGACGGGGGGGAGAATCTTTTCAAAATGTGTCAAAATCTCAAAACAGGTAAGGTGCTACTAAAAACGGAAGGAATAGACTTGCAGAAGTAATAATGTGCTAAATCATGTGCAGTACAGTGCAACAGTCTTGGTCTTATCTGTAGTAGAAATCTTGCTATACACTGTATGTTTATCATATCTGCATTATTATTGTACAAAACCACTCATTATTTCCAAACATGCCATACTTCTTCTTCTTCTTCTTTGTCTTTCGGCTGTTCCCTTTCAGGGGTCGCCACAGCGAATCATTTGCCTCCATCTAACTCTATCCTCTGCATCCTCTTCTCTCACACCAACTAACTTCATGTCCTCTCTCACTGCATCCATAAATCTCCTCTTTGGTCTTCCTCTAGACCTCCTGCCTGGCAGTTCCAACCTCAGCATCCTTCTAAAAGAGGGGTATATATATATATATATTTACAATCTCTCCTCTGAACATGTCCAAACCACCTCAATCTGGCCTCTCTGACTTTATCTCCAAAATTTCTAACGTGGGTTGTCCCTCTGATAAACTCATTCTTGATCCTATCCATCCTTGTCACTCCCAAGGAGAACCTCAACATCTTCAGCTCTGCTAACTCCAACTCTGCCTCCTGTCTTTTCTTCAGCGCCACTGTCTCTAAGCCGTAGAGCATCGCTGGTCTCACCACTGTCCTGTACACCTTTCCTTTCATTCTCGCTGATACTCTCTTATCGCACAACACACCTGACACTTTTCTCCACCCATTCCAACCTGCCTGTACCCGCCTCTTCACCTCCTTTGAACACTCTCTGTTGCTCTGGACCGTTGACCCTAAGTACTTAAAATCCTGCACCTTCTTTACCTCTGCTCCCTGTAGCCTTACCAATCCTCTTGGGTTCCTCTCATTTACACACATGTATTCCGTCTTGCTGCGGCTAACCTTCATTCCTCTGCTTTCCAGAGCATACCTTCACCTCTCCAAATTTTCCTCCACCTGTTCCCTGCTCTCGCTACAAAGCACAATGTCATCTGCAAACATCATAGTCCATGGGGACTCCTGTCTTACCTCATCTGTCATTCTGTCCATCACCAGAGCAAACAAAAAGGGGCTTAGAGCCGATCCTTGATGCAGACCCACCTCCACCTTGAACTCTTCTGTCACACCTACAGCACATCTTACCACTGTCCTACATGTAAACATGCCATACAAATGTATCAATAACATTACAGAAGAATATTGGCTCCCGTGCAAAGAAAGCAACATGACAGACAAGTTTTCGGGTATAAACAAAAAATAATAAATAACAATTTAGGCTTCTGGATTTTGCATGAAAATAAAACGGAGGAAGCGTGATCAGAAGAGCTTTGGCTTATTCTCCAGCATGCTCAGTAAAACCTACTAGCTGTTTTAGAAATTAGTCTGCCCCCCCCCCCCCCCCCCCTTCCCGACACACCCACACACACTAATATTAAACATGCATATGCAACGAGGCTTGCAAAAGCATTTTTAAATAAAAGGAACTTCTATAAGGAGCACTTACGGGTAATAAAATAAACATAGGCAGTATTTGGTGTGAAGAATCATCGCTTAAAATAATTAGTAGAGTTAAATACAAACGTGTGAGATTTATAAGTATAAGAGCTGGAAAGTTTTACTGAGAGCGCTGAAGAATATGGCAAATTTTTGGAAACTGGTCTCTCATGTAATATGTTGCTTTTTTTACAGGAATGGAAATTACGCACTTTGTAATGTTATTTATGTAAGTTGTAAGTTGTTTTTTGAAATAGTAAATGGTTATGCACATAATAACGCAGGCATGATAAACACTTATATCAATGCTTTTGCACAGCTGTATGTCTGATTGGAAAATGAATGTGAATTAATAAACATAGAGCACACACTATACTGTAGTGTATGTTTGATACCAGGGTCATTTTACTCGTCTTGTACGTAAGGTCTTTACTGAGTGCATCTTCAATAATAACGAAGCTCTCATTTTTTCTATGTAGAAATGCTTTTACAAGCATCATTGCACATTTTTTATGTTTGTTTGTTTGTTTGTTTGTTTGTTTGTTTGTTTTTGCTTTTGTGCCCAAGACTTCTGCACAGTACGGTATTGTAAATAAAACATCTGGTAGGTTTTACTGAGCATGCTGGAGAATAAGCCAGAGTTCCACTGATCACACTTCCTCTGTTCTATTTTCATGCAAAATCCAGAAGCCTAAATTATTATTTATTATTTTTTCTGAAAACTGGTCTGTCATGCAAAATGTTGCTTTCTTTGCATGGAAGTGATTTTCTTCTGTAATGCTACTTATACATTTTTATGGCATGTATGGGAAAAAAAGGAGTTGTTTTGTACATAATGCAAAGATGCTAAACATAATTTAGCACATTGAATTCGAACTAAAAAACATGGAGCCCATAATATACAGTGTGTGTCTTCAATAATAATAATAAAGCTCTCACTTTGAGTACCATTAGGATTCAAGAGGGGTTGGTTAACCTTGAGAGGTCTTAGGAAGACAAAGGTTTAAATCTTTGGAATTTGAAAACTAAATAAAAGAACTTTAATTAAACTCTATTCTGTGCGAGTGGATTTGCATGCAATGCATAAAAACACTTAAAAAAAACACACACACACACACACCAAAACACCCTTTGGCATTGAATGCAAAACACACATATTTCTCACTGATCCACTTATCTTCATGAATTCCATTCTTGCCATACAGTACAACCTTATTTTGGTCACACTTTCGTTCTTGCTTGCTTCTGTCACACTTTCATTTTCATATAGTTCACACACTGCGATCGGGTTGGAACGCCATCCCACAACAAAAGCCCACACTTTACAGTACAGTACTTACATACAAATCCCACCTGCCAATGACCCGTCCATGCCGACGCCCGACATCCACATGCCACCGGTTAGGACATTTTAATCCACATCCATACACAATTGGATTCACCACCAAAGAGGAAATAAATAAAGGCAGATAGAGAAGTTCCACAGCCCGCACGGGAATTCCTGGCGTGTCCCTGCACGTTCTTAATTCTACAACTTCCTCAAGACCTCCCCTTTTCCTTCTTCGCTCCACCCTTCCCAATGTTCTTACCTCATCCCGTACTCTCCTCCTGCAGATGCAGCAAAACGTGGAGCAGTTCATGGTCTCCTTCTTTCTTTTTCTCTCTGTCTGTCTGTCTTCAAAGCATGGTCATATCTTCATGTGTGCAAGCTAAACAGTTTCTACACCACAGATCTTCAAGGTGGACTTTCAAGCATTCTGAATGCATTCACAGGGAGTCTGGAGGTGTGTTTAAATTTTAGTATCGCTACAAATCGGCAAATGTGCAGTGAGAGATCAAAAAGGAGGGAAAAATAAACACCGGACACTGAAATCACGTCATTTAAGGCATTATAAAATCCACATCTTCCAAGGATGCTCCATTTTATACGGCATAAGAAAAAATAATAATGATAATAAAATGCATAAATAAGGGTTATTCGTTCATTGATAAATGGGTCACTTGCACCGGATTAACTTACTTAACAACTTGTCAGTTCTGACACCCATTGTGTAAAAACCTGTCTCAAAGCCTGGAAATCATAAGAGAGTATATTTTTAAGTCAGGATCAAAACTCCATGGTCTTCCCATTAATTCCAGCCCTTGGAGTGAGCTCATTGTAGAAATTCCCTTTCATCCCAAGTATCCGTTCCCATTCAGAGGTCTCGCAGTCCCACGGTCTCCAACCAGTTCACAGTCAGCTAGCCGGTGAGTAAGAATCCCAAACGTGCCGCATTAAGAGCTCTTCAGAGCCCGAGCTGGCCTCTGTGTCAAAGCAGAAGTGGATTGAAAAAAAAAAACACAGACCCACACCCACACGCATGCACACACACACACACACACACACACAAAGCAGGGTGCCAAAAGGCTACACACTCTGCACCACTGGATGTGTGCTCGAGTGCAACGGATGCCCCAAGTCAGCGTTGCGTAACCTCGTGCGGGTCAAGGGTGAGCATGAGCGATCGTTTATTAGTCCTTATCGTCTTCCTCAGCATACAGCCACTTCCCTACGTCATCTGCGCAGTCGAAAAAACACACACAAAGGACCTGATACACACACAGGTTCATGTTGATCGAATTGATTTGCTTACTGTCTCGTGAACAGCCCACACATGCACACACATACACACACACACACACATACACAGGATGAGCAGAGTCACACTGTGGTTCAAGTGTCTAAAAGAAGAACAGGCAGACTGCATTCTTGGCTGTGAATGACACAAAGTGGTGTGAGCACACTACAGTTTCTCTTTTCTAAACAGAAAAAGGGCTACCTCTCAAGAAAATGGCTCTAAAGTAGGTTTTAGAGGAACGAAAATAAAAAAATAATAAAATAAAAAAAAAGAAAGAAAAGGTGCAGACGTCCACCTGCCATTAGTGGTAATTATAGAGAGTGGTAGAAAGAGAGAGTGCAGTACATGGGCTGGGGTTGTTCGGTTGGTTAAGTGAAGCCTTTATTTACTCACATATACTGTATGAGGGGCGTTCAAGTCAAACTGGGATTTGTGATGAAAACTTTTAAGTAAAAACAATAGTTTTAGGGAGGTCCACCGCAGTCATGAACATCCAGCGAGTGGAACACCTGAGCCATAAAATTCAGTTTAAGAGGATATATACTGTGTATATATATATATATATATATATGGGCCGTTTCAATAGAGTAGATGGAGGAGGGATAATAGCTTTGGTGTTATTCGTTCTTAAAGTGTAGTTAAAGGACCTGTCCTGTAAAACCAAATCTGGTGGTTTATGATTATTTGAGTTTTGTTACGGTAAAGAAATCCACAGCCTACTGTAAATCACAATTCTATCTATCATCAAGGGTTTATAATTGTTTACAGGACACATGACGGGTTTACTGGGTTTCACCCAAACCTCAATAACTTTAAATGGGCCTACAATACAAAACTCAGATGTCGTAAGTGTGCATGTAAACACATGTTCGTCCCTTTTTTCTTTTTTTTTTTTTGTATTGGACTGATTTTGAACAAGTCAATCAGTTTTTCTCCCTAATGTGACCTCATATAAAAAGGCTTGTTGCTCATTTACAAAGACACTGAACCTGGTATTTTTTGAAGACACTTTAAGGGAGCTGTAAGATCTTTGTTAACTTGTGAAAAAAAAAGTGAAATATGGGACCTTTAAAATAGGTCATTCACTAAATTATGTAAACTTGGACTTGGAAGTGTTTTGTCAAAAAAAAAAACTCAATGGCATATTGCTTTATTTTATCTCTGACATAAAGATAGATCAATAAAACAAAGTCTACTATTGTATTATTTTAAATAATTCGGGCATTTTCAACTGTAAAATAAAAAAATAATAATAATAATCCAAGACACAACTCGGTAGTTGGTTGCACATGTGTGGCCCAGTCCTGCAGCAGTCCTGACACCTGCTCCGTCAAATTTAGGGCAGAATAAATCAGCAGCTGGGCCGTCAGACAGAGCCATCAGTCACCCGTCTCTACGCTCTCCTTACTGCAATTTATATAGCTGTCATTAATTTGCTACATCAGATTTATGAACGTATGGAGCTAGACTTACAGTAGATTAATTCTGACAAGCCCACCAAAGCCTTTTCACAGGCAATGGAGCGACCACCAGCATGGTCACGGGGGGAAAGAATTGCTTTAGCAGTAGCACTTTGAAAAAATAAATACTAAAAAAAGTTTTTTTCTAAATAAGGTTGATTTTTCCACATTTGCTTACTTATACGCAGGAATGAGACCATTTGTGTTTTGTAAAAATTTATGAATATTGCATTAGCCACTCTGGAAACAATAATGGGTTCAAAACAATGATGTTTTTAGGAAAGAAAGACAGAACAAGAGACAGAGAGAGGGAGAGAGAGAAAGAGAACTGTAAGTGACTGAATGGTTTGCCTCTCTGGGTCTCTTTAAAACTTTAAATTAAATCTTGGAAATTTATAAGGCTGAAGCACAAAGCAAAACTTTTGTTATTGAAAACAGGTTACAGTATATTATTAGTATTCCATAACGGTCTACCATTGTACATGTACACGTATATGTATGTATAAGTGTGTGATTTGAAGCACACGATCCCCGGGAGGAATGTTTTGAAATGCCAAAAAGTTGTCGTGACCTTAATTTGATGAAATGACGTCAGGACACACTGACTACGTGACGATGGGATAACTCTAACAACGACATGCTGCAAAAATGACTTCAACACAATATGAATATCAGCTTGATGGCCCGAGCGGGATGAGAACGCTGGCCGCTGCAGTAAGGGCACTACACTGGGAAACATGCTGTTCATTGAAATATTAAATTGGAAAGCAGCCAAAACGTCTGCGAGACCTGTTCGGTGAAACTGGAGGAATTTAGACGCTGTGCAAACACCAGATTGCAGTACAGTAATTTGGGAGCAGAAATGGTAATACAGTACCTCGTGGTTATACTGTATTTCCAAAAAGAAAATGAAACCAAGGTACGGAGGTAACTTTACAGCATTATGGGTGCTGAAGGCATCACAGTTCTGTAAAGTAAGTTTCTCTTTATATTTACGCTCATTCCGCTTTAGAATATCATCTCCATTAGGTCTCAGGTTCCAGGGTTAAATCCCACAGTAGTAACATAGAGCTAATGCGCTATATAGGGTGTACACTCACTTGAATATTTTAGGCATTAGATTGTGGTATGTGATTTGAGACACAGGTAAAGACTTGACTAATCAGAGGTATTTGTTATCGAAGTGCTGGTGCAATACAAGTAGTCTCTATTGTTACCCGGCAGGTAAGGTAGTACAGACATACTGAGATTAAGTTTGAAAAAAGTCAAAGATAAGAGGTTCCCTGTAGGCACACTAATGTTCACCTGCACATCCAATTTCTTTAAAGTAATCATTCTCTTTTAACAGTGATTGTATTAGCTGTTGTTACTCTCCACTTTCCGAACCCATAACCATTCAGTTGAATTCCTTTGCTATAGTAATAGTCGCGAGTGGAAAAGAGGAAGGCCTCTCAGTCTGTCTCACACTCTGACATAAAAGTCCAACAGTCATTTCCTGGCCAGAATGTCAGCCTTTAGGGTTATCAGATTGGACTGACAGTTTGCAAAACAATCACATTTAACAAATAAAAACAAACACATCCCCGATTCAGAAAAAAACATGAATCCTTTGCCAATAAAATCTCAGGGCTGTTAAATTTCCAGCTTTCCGGGCTGGCTCTGTCGCACTAGTTTAAAGACAGGTTTAAACGTGATCGCTTGCACACCATTGTTGCGGGGTCACCGCACACCTTGATGGGCGACGGGCTCCATTACAGGAAGTGTTTGCGGCGTATTCACCTGTGATCCGCTAATACGTTTAGGCGCTAATCCATCGGGGCTGGTGACACCGTAACAATCAGCAATATGAAACAGTAATTCAATTCCCAAATGTAAATCCCATTAGCGGATTGATCCAGGTAAATGCAAAAATGTTTAGAACGAGATTTAGAGAAAGGTGTAAGAAAGGTGTTTTATATATTGTATGTATGGGGAATTTAATATATAAATATATAAAACTATATACTTTATACATAATACACACTTAAGAATAATAAAAAACTTATTACCATACGTTAAATGTGTTATGATCATATTATTATTTTAATATTAATATAATATACATCATACTATTTATATATATATATATATATATATATATATATATATATATATATATATATATATATATATATATAAAATGAGATTTAGTGCTCTTTATATATATATATATATATATATATATATATATATATATATATAGCACAAAATATATAATATTTTTAGCATTTACCTAGATAAATCTGATACAGTAAATCCCCAACAAACGAACAAGTTTTATTTCACAAGCTCATTCGTAAGTCCAATTTGTTTGTAAGTCCAACAAACTTTGTCTAGGAGACTATAAATTGTCTAGGTACTAGCATACTAACACAATTGGCTATACACAGTATAAAACTAAAATGTTCCATGATCTTGTCCTTGTTTTTTTTTTTTTTTTGTACAATTGGTTGATTAGAACATACATTGTATGTATAAAGTATATATAACATATATAGTAAAACAATGTATGTGTGTATATATATACATTGTTATATATACATTGTATATATATATATACTGTATAGATAGATAGATAGATATAAAACATTGTATGTTCTATAGAACGTTCTGTGTTGTTCTAAACACCAACTTTTGAAATAAAACAATTAGTCAGCAGTTAACTCCAGAGCTCACACTTGCTCATGTCTTTCCTCTGTGTGTGTGTGTGTGTGTGTGTGTGTTTTTGCACGTACTTGTTCTTATTTGTCTCAGGGCTAAACTGCATCTCCTTGTGGTCGCTTTTGTGAACAAGTCAGCACTTTCTTTTTTTTTTTAAATTAATTAGACCGAGTGTTTAGATTTACACGGCTGCATTTAATTGACATCGCTTTTTTGTCCTCTGAAGAATGAAGTCCTCCTCGAGCACAACATTTATTTATTTCACAGCCAACAATTCACTCTAATAGCCCGGCATTCGGCAATACGCTAAATAAATATGTTTGCGTTAATACAGTGCCTCGTGCGAGGAAGATTGAACAGCTGGCAAATTCTGCCCTGAAGTACAGCATATAGCCTGCAAACAACATAGCCGAGTACATTCAGATTGATGAAATTAAGGGGAAAGAAAAGGACGAATTGAAGTATTAAACAGGTTTGGAATTAACATTTTGAAAGTGATGCTGAAAAACGATAAGATGTAAAGAGCTGATGTTTTACATTCACGTCACGTCACACATATAATTCTTTATGTCTGTTCCCCGGGGCTGAGAGACCACTCCACCCTGACTCTTTCCCTCATAAAGTTCACCCTCAAGCCTCAGTACTTTTAACACTCCAGACAGACTTCGCAAAAAAAAAAAAAAAGCAGTCGATTAAACTGCGTTTTGTTCAGGGCCCTCTGCAGCCATCCGCCCATGTCAGGGCGTAAAATTGAACGCCAGCTTTATTTTATTTGAGCGCCACATTTGTCTAACAACTTGCAGCCGACCAAGCTAATTCTCTCTTTGGAGGCCTGCCACATGCTGATATGTTGGCACTATAAAATCATGCAGCAGGGTTCCAAATAGCTTTTAATATTCCACACCACAGAAAAAAAAAAAAAAAGATGTATATATAATAATAATAAAATAAATTCCTGGCCCGTCCTTACCGGCGCCCTGTTAACAAACTAATTCCCCACTTTTCACCTCAATGGCTTCAACGGAAACCATTTTAACGAGAAGAGTTTTCACTCTACTACGGGAATGCATATTGAAGAACTTCAAAGGTTTCATGGAGCACAAAAAACGAGAATAGAGTTTCACTTAAAAAAGAAAGAAAGAAAAAAAGAGAAAAAGTAGGGAACGCAGCAGTGCCAGGGTGGGGAGCTCGGGCTGCTTCTTTTCTGCTCATTTCTCGCTTGAAAATGTTTGTGAAAAATAGATTATTACGGTACTCTCCAGGACAGCTAGGACATCTGATAAAGCTGAACAGTTTCCGCAGCTGCCGAGGCAAAGGAAGCGGAATCATAAAAGCTTACGAAGATTTGATAATCGCAAACATAAATCACAGGCTCACAGCTAGAACAGGAGGATGGAAGGCAAGGCAGATGTGCTAACACAGGAGTGTGATACGATTCAAATAATCCACATGTAAACTTTAAAAAAGAGGAAACAAAAAGAAAACTGCAAAAAAATTGTTTGATTGTTTTAAAGTGGCGCCTCTAATAAACTATATTAGAGTCATCATGGGCTTGATCGTTGACTTGGGATCAACACTTGAATGATTTAAACCTGTTTTAACAAAGCAAGATCTTAGGTGGCCCATATAACTGGAGTTCTGATCGCCTGGTAGTCTCCTGAAAAGTGTGTTTAGCCACGCTAAGGACAAATCCACGCTGTACGTAAGTGGCAAAACTGGTCAGTTCAAAGGGAACACGTTAACCATAGTTTATTACTTCGTCAGAAAATGAAAAGCACGATTAAACGTTAGTCATTTCACCTTGCTGAAGCAAAAAAAGTAGCTCAAGCTAAGCTTTAATCTTATGCACTATTCATTATGATCAAGAATGACATAATATGGCCGGTGTTCAGGTCAAACTGGGAATTTTCATCTCATGAAGGCGTAAACCCGATCGACATTTACAGAAGACTTACAGAAGCACAGTACGGTCAGGAGACTCTTAGCCATGATAAAAACTTTAAACGGTACAAATTTTTTAAAGAAGGCCGCACATCCGTGAGTGATGATCCTGGTGGAGGTGCCTCGGAGATCACGGTAGTCGACCATTCAGTGAGTGGAACGTCTGATCCTTAAAAAAAACCATGTCACCAACTTACACAATAGTTACAATCCATCAGTGGGGGCTGGACACACAATTATTTACCAACACCAACACCATTTCCACATTCCACAACACAGCTGGGGTTATTGCCACGTCCCCCCGTACAGTCCTGAGCTCTCTCCAAGCCATTTCCACATGTTTGGGCCGTTAAAGGAATCCCTGGGAGGCCAGTTGTTCAGACATGAAGCAAACAAGCCGTTCAAAAATGGCTCTGGCGTACTGAGAAAACTATCTACAGTGTGTTGATGGTGTCCAAGCACTAGTGAAACAGTAAAAGGGATAAGTCCATTAGTGTATCAGGGGATTATAGAGAGAAATAAAGGAAGCTTTTACTCTCAGAACTGTGTTCTGTTATTCTGCCCGGCTTTGACTTGAATGTCGCAGGTATTATAATAATATTAATCTGTAAAAAATATATACAAGATGGCATGGTACAGGACTTTAGGTAAATGAATTCAATCGCATTTATTTACAAATTATACAGTATACCTTTCAATAGTATATGTTTAATAATAACAGTATCAGTTTTTGTTTCGGTACATATTCAATATTTTATATCAGTAGTGTGCGATTGCCTCAGTAGCAAACAACAGGTCTCCGAGGTGTTTCCGTTACCAAGATAACGCAGAGAAAGGCATATCTGAATAGAGGAACGTTGTTGAGGGAAATTCTCTTAACTGATATTCTCTAAACAGGGACAGGGGCGTAGGAACCACAGGTCGTTTACACCAATATCAAAATTAAATCACAACATACAGTATTTGCCTTAAACAGTACTACCTGATTCAGTATATTACATTTTCTCATATAATTTCAGAAACTGTCACACTTTTATCTGCATGGGGAAAAGATGAAGGAAATAGCGTGATAGCTGCCTCCTTGAAGCTACTTACAGTATTCTTCTAAATGCTTCGGTTCTCAGCCCAACCAGTCATATCCTTCTTATTATCTTCGTATAGTGTGATTATTTATTTACACCACAGGTTTCTGTTATTTTCGCCCATTTAAAACAACGTGTTCCTGAGCCAAGCGGTGTGTGATGAAGGAGGCTGAATGATGAAGCTCTCGGTGCCCCCAGCCCAGAAAAACTCTCGTATAAAATGGAAGGAAAGGCTGAGGTTAAGGTTTTTTTCTTCTGCTGATGGGAAAAGAGTGCAGCGGGCAGCAGTGACATTCACCGTGTTATCTGTCAGGCCTAATGACCGTCTTACAGACATGACCTGAAAAATAGGTGTAGAGAGTGCACATAAAGCACCGGAGATGTAGAAATGCCTCCTAGGCAGCGGTGGACTGATTCAATCTGTCTGCACACACACACACACACACACACACACGCACACACAGTTATGCGTACACAAATACACACTTACACAAAGGCTCTTTTAAAAATCAAAAAGACAACCTTAGAAAAAAGTTATATATGTAAAAAAGAAAAAATGGCACCTGCCAATCTCTGCGCATCACTTGTCAAGTTTCTTTCCTACTCGACCCCCCTTCTCCATCCCGACGCCCCCCACCCCCCCCCCCCCCCAATCGTCTTTTCCCATCCCTTCACCTACTAAAAGAGGAAAACCTCAGGAATGACAGCGACGAAACAATGCGGCGTCAAAAAGGCAGCGAGAGGGCTTTTCAGGCCGTCTGACAGGGAGGTGTTATCAGCCACCGAGCCCGGCTGTGCCCAGCCAGCCGACTCTGCTGTAATTGCTTCCATCGAGTGTCTCTGATTGAAGCTGTTTGCCATTCAGTGCTTATCTCTGAATGTGCACTCTGCTGATGGAGCTCGGCCTGCGAAGGTAGTGTCAGCCCCACCTCAACCTCCGCTGGGATCTAGAATCCAAAATCGCTATTCAAATACAGTAGCAGACATTTAGTACAGAGTAACTGATGGAGAGACCGAGGGAAAGAGAGAGAGAGAGAGAGAAAGAGAGAGAGAGAGAGAGAGAGAGAGAGAGGGAGGGAAGGATGGAGGATAAGACCTTGAACAGACCCCAAAGCCAGGCAAGAAGCGAGAGACTATCTCAGTAATGAAGGTAAAAAAAAAAAAGGCAGTGTAAGCGGCTTCTTAAAATTCCATAAAGTCAAAACGTCTGAGCTTTATTTCTTCATTTAGACAGGATTAATATTGAACTACGGGTTTAATAGTTAGTTATTGAGTTATAGTCAGTTATTGTTATACCATAGTTAATTATAATTATGATTATAATACCACAGCACCTACAATTCATTAGAAAAAAAACATTATTATTATTATTATTATTATTATTATTATTATTATTATATTATTATTTTTTATTATAATTTTTATTCTTTTTATTATTATTATTATTATTATTATTATTTTATTATGATTATGATTATTATTATTATGATTATTATTAGCAGCTCTAGACAGAAGAATTTAAATCCGCCCTCCACTTCCTTCTACAGTAATGTTCTTGTATGAGGAACAATTCCACATAATCTAAAGCTAATAAGAGACAATTAAAGCACATTGATATTTAATGAATTTAATGAATACTCATTAATGTGGTGAAGTGTTCTGTAACAATTGCTTTATTAAAACGTTTATGACTCCAGTCAGCTTTGCGCCAGAGTTTTGAGACTCCGAATAGAGCAGTTTTACTTTGAGAGAGAGACAGAGAGAGAGAGAGAGAGAGAGAGAGAGAGAGAGAGAGAGAGCAATGAAACAATATCAATCGCATTATGTCAGGTAGCATCCCTCCACCCTGTGGTTGATTATTTTCCTACCACACCTTTAAGTGTTTTATTACTATTAAATAAATCATCATCATAAAATATCAATAAAACCAGTCTTATTCAATATGTTTTTATATTTAAAATATAGGGTCTGATCAGTGTTTCCAGTTTGCCTGTAGTGTATGACAGGGTGTGTGTGAGTGGGTGTATAGTACCCTGTCTTATCTGGAATAGGCTCCAGGCCCCTCTGCAAGCCGACACAGGATAAGTGGTATCGATGATGGACAGATGGATGGTTTAATTACATGAATAAATGATATTAAAGGCCGTGTTTTTGGCCCAGTTTTTTGATGTTGCTGCCTCGATGCTCAGCTCGAGTTCCTGTCTGTATAAAGCTCTGCACGTTCTCTCTCTGTGTTTCCTTTTTTTTTTTTTACCAAAATATTGAAATCTAAATTGTGTGCACGGTGGACTGGCATCCCATTAATGGTCCACCAAAACCCTGCCCAGAATAAAGTGCCTGCAGAGGATAAGTACTCAGAAATGTCATTTATATGCAGTCGACCAGATCGTCCGGACAGAAGAGCGTATCTGTATATGCAATTTTTCCAAATTACCACAGACAGCCTAGATTGATGAGTCATATCCTGGATGTACGTGCCAGCTTTACACCACCGCTGTGAATATCACCAACAATAACCTCATGGCACAGAGCTGTATCTATTACCAGGTTTAGTTATTACATTACCAGGAAGGTAATCTTCTCTGGGAAACTACAGACATTAGCAATGAACCCTGAACCAAAATCCCCATATCTTGTCGAACATTTTCAGATTTGTTTAGTCAAACTGGGACTTTTGATTGTGCAGAAGACATTTATAAAACTAAAAACTCCCTTTATTTCTCTATATATAATCCCCTGATACACTAATGCATTATCTCATAGTTTCACTAGTGGCTTGGACACCATCAAGGTAGGAAGTTTTCTAAGTACAATAAAAGCCAGAGCCATGATCGGACTGCCTGTCTTATTCACGGATAAACTCGGACTCCCAGGAACTCCCTTAATGGCCCAAACATGTAGGAATGGCTTGGAGCGAGGTCAGCATTGGAATCACCCCCAGCCAAGTTCCTGTAATGTGCAAGTGGTGTTTTTGAATGATTGTACAGTATGTACGGTTCCCACAGACAGGTGCGTCTCTTCCGCAAGGTGGCGACATTGATTTCCAGGGATCAGGCGTTTTCCTCGCTGAACAACTGCAGTGGGCTCCGAGCCACCTTGGCCAGGATCATCGTTCACTGATGTATGGCCTTCTTTAAAAACGTTAATTGCTTTAACTGCTGTCATGCACACTCAAGCCGCGACCGGCACTAGGACCCGGAAGTAAGGCGGTCGCAAACCAGGAAGTATAAAAGGAGTAAACAAACCTCAGTACAACGCTCAGTCATTGAGTTGCCCGATGTTGCCTCGTTTGCGGTCATCTAACTGTGAGTACTCACCCTTTTGGTTTCGCTTTCTTGCTGAGTGTGTATTTATAGGACGCGGGTTAGATTGTGTCTTTCCCTTGCTCCCCAATCGTGAGAGTCCTTAGACTAACTGCGTGATTATCCTGCCTATTCGTGTCCCTCCGCGTTTGGGTTTACCAGTCACGCTACACAGGGCTAACCGCTAAAGCTACGTCTTCTGGTCATCTCAGGTTAGTTCTTGACAGAATGACTGAGCCTACCGCGGTGAACCCAGCGGAGCATGCGCGTCTCTGCGGTGTGGTGGATCAGCATGCCGCGCTCATCAATCAGCTAACCGGAGAGCTCGCTACTCTGCGTCGGAGCGTCCAAGACGTCGCGGCCTTGCGCCGCGAGGTGGCGGAGCTCCGGCGGGAGAACGCGGATCTCCGCGCGGCTGTTGCTGACGCGACGAGCCGGCCACCCGCCGCGGCGGCCGCAGCGCCGCCTCCCCCCCCTTCAGATGTCTTTCTAGCTCTACCAGATAAATGGGACGGCACGGACGGAAGATGTAATGTGTTCTTGACAGCATTAGATCTGGTGTTTGAGTTCAACGCCACCAAGTACTCCACCGATCGGCTTCGCATTGCTCTTCTCGTATCGTTGTTGTCCGGGCAGGCAGCTGAGCGGGCCACGGCAGTGCTTCGAGCAGACACCGATACCGCTCACTCTTACAACGAATTCACCAGCCAGCTCAGACTCACCTTTGAACATCCTGCGGGCGAGGTGGAGACCGACACAAAGCTCTACCATCTGCGGCAGGGAGGATTGTCCGTGAGTCGCTATACTGCCGAATTCCGCACCCTCGCAGTACAGACAGCCTGGGGAGACGCCGCGCTCCGGACATCCTACTACGAGGGACTGGCTTCACGCATCAAGGATGAACTGGCCGGACGAGAACTCCCCGCCACACTGGAGGGGCTAATCCAACTCGCCCTCCGCATCGACCAGCGCCTCCTCTCTCGTCCGAAGCCAGCCCCGAGGACCCTGCCGCCTGCTCCAATCCACGCCTACACATCACCTCAGTCGACGGTCGGCCCCTGTCATCTAGCCCCATCACTCACCAGACCCAACTTCTCTCTTTCATCATCGATCAGCATCACGAACAGCTACAGTTTTTCCTCACACCTATCTCATCACCTCCGGTCATCCTCGGTTATCCCTGGTTACTGCAGCACGACCCTCTCATCTCATGGGCACAGAACCGGATCCTTCAGTGGGGGCCGACCTGCACCGAGCTCTGCCTCCGGGCACCGGCTGGGACGTGTCCCAAGGAGTCCGAGGTCCCCGACGTCGACACCGACGCCATTCCACCTGAGTATCGAGACCTGGCTGAAGTATTCTGCAAAAAAAGAGCCACTCACCTACCACCTCATCGCCCATACGACCTGGCGATTGAACTTCAGCCAGGCTCCGCCCCCCCCCGCGGCCATCTTTACTCTCTATCGACCACCGAGACACAGGCTATGGAGGAGTACGTCGCCAACGCCCTGCGCCACGGTACCATCCGACCCTCCTCCTCACCAGCCGCCGCGGGGTTTTTCTTCGTGAAGAAGAAAGGGGGCGAACTTCGCCCATGTGTCGACTATCGGGGGCTAAACAAGATCACAATAAAGAACCGACATCCGCTGCCACTCACCAACTCTGCCCTGGACGCCCTCTCTGGTGCCACCATTTTCACGAAGTTGGACCTCCGGAGCGCCTACAACTTGGTGCGTATCAGAGAGGGCGATGAGTGGAAGACGGCGTTCATCACACCCACTGGACACTACGAGAGCCTGGTCATACCCTTTGGACTCTGCAACGCACCCTCGGCCTTCCAACAATTTATTAATGACGTCCTCAGAGACATGCTGGGCCGATGGGTGTTCGTCTACCTGGACGATATTCTCATTTATTCCCATAACCTCCAGGAGCACATGCAACATGTTCGGGCGGTTCTTAAGAGATTGCTCGCTCACCAACTGTACTGCAAGCTGGAAAAATGTGCTTTCCACGAGCACTCCACCACGTTCCTGGGTTTTGTCATCTCGCCCCAGGGTGTGGCCATGGATCCTCAGAAGCTCGAAGCTGTGCGTCACTGGCCCCTACCCAGGACCCTCAAACAGCTTCAACGTTTTCTGGGGTTTGCGAACTTCTATCGTCGCTTCATCCGGGGCTACAGTACAGTTGCAGCACCATTAACTGCTTTGACCAGGCCCTCGCTTCACCCGTTTCGCCTTACACCTGCTGCCATCTCCGCCTTCCAAGATCTGTGTCATCGTTTCACCACCGCTCCCATCCTTCTCCACCCAGACGCCAACCAACCTTTCGTTGTGGAGGTGGACGCGTCGGATGTGGGCGCCGGCGCTGTTCTCTCTCAACGAGGTCCAGACCAGAAACTGCACCCGTGTGGTTTCTTCTCCAAAAAATTCAACCCCCACTCAGCAGCGATACGGGGTAGGGGACCGCGAACTGCTGGGCATAAAGTGGGCCTTGGAGGAATGGCGTCACTGGCTCCAGGGCGCCAGTGAGCCGTTCATCGTCTGGACCGACCATCAGAACCTAATCACCATCAGGAACTTAAGACAACTGAATCCACGACAGGCACGGTGGGCTCTATTTTTCGAACAGTACGATTTCCACCTATCGTACCGCCCGGGGTCCAAAAACACCAAGGCCGACGCACTTTCGAGACAACATGACGAAGACCTTCCCCGGGCGGATCCCGTGCCTGTCATCCCCGCTTCCCGGATCATCGCACCTCTTCAGTGGAACTTGGAGACGAGGGTCCGCCAGGCACAGGCCGCAGAGGCCGGGCCGGCAGGCGTGCCGCCTGGACGACTCTACGTACCCCAGAACATGAGATCAGACGTCCTCCAATGGGGCCACTCCTCCGCGATCGCCGGACACCAAGCGACGAGAAGGACCCTCTCATTCATCCAACGGGCGTTCTGGTGGCCGTCCATGAGAAGGGACATCATCGAGTTCGTCCAGGCGTGCCCGGTGTGCGCCAGGGCCAAGGACACCAATCAGCCACCCCCGGGAGAGCTTCAACCACTTCCTGTTCCTCGACGGCCCTGGACGCACATCGCCCTGGACTTCATCACGGGCCTGCCGGTTTCCGAAGGGAAGAACACCATCCTCACCATTGTTGACCGGTTCTCCAAGGCTGTGCACCTGGTGGCCCTCACCGGACTCCCATCAGCCAAAACCACCGCTGAGCTAATACTGGAACACGTAGTCCGCCTGCATGGGTTCCCCAAAGACATCGTCTCGGACAGGGGGCCCCAGTTCACCGCCCGGTTCTGGAAGGCCTTCTGCCGTCTGATCAATTCCACCAGTAGTCTGTCATCCGGATACCATCCTCAGACTAATGGTCAGACGGAACGGACCAACCAACAACTGGAGCGCTACCTAAGATGTTTTGTGGCCGACCGCCAGCGCTCCTGGGCCCGCTACCTCACATGGGCAGAACTTTCCCACAACCTACACGTCTCCTCAGCCACCAATCTAAGCCCATTTGAGGTATGCTATGGTTTCCAACCTCCGATGTTTGCCCATCAAGAACCGGAGGTCGACGTACCATCGGCCCAACAGTTGGTCCGTAGGTGTCGACGGCTCTGGAACCAAGCCAACCTCGCTATCCAGAAGGCCAATCAACAGTATACCACTCAACACCGCCGTCGACACCCTCCGGGACGTTTGTACAGAGTAGGTGACAAGGTATGGCTATCCACAAAGAACCTCCACCTTCATACCGAATCCAGGAAACTCTCACCTCGCTTCATAGGACCATACCGCATCACCCTAAGGATAAACCCTGTCACCTACCGGCTCCAGCTGCCTGCGGCGCTCCGGATCCACCCGGTTTTCCACACATCGCAACTCAAACCCTTCATCACCTCTCCAATGATTCCACCCACCCCCCCTGCTCCTCCTCCCCGCATCATTGACGGTGGTCCCGCCTACACCGTGCGTCGGATCCTCGATTCACGCCCTCGGGGCAGAGGCACCCAGTACCTGGTCGATTGGGAAGGCTACGGTCCCGAGGAACGATCGTGGATTCCGGCCCGGTTCATCCTCGACCCCGAACTCATTCGAGACTACCGTCGTCGGGTATCCTCCACCCCAGGACCGTCAGGAGCCGGTCCTGGACAGGGGGGTACTGTCATGCACACTCAAGCCGCGACCGGCACTAGGACCCGGAAGTAAGGCGGTCGCAAACCAGGAAGTATAAAAGGAGTAAACAAACCTCAGTACAACGCTCAGTCATTGAGTTGCCCGATGTTGCCTCGTTTGCGGTCATCTAACTGTGAGTACTCACCCTTTTGGTTTCGCTTTCTTGCTGAGTGTGTATTTATAGGACGCGGGTTAGATTGTGTCTTTCCCTTGCTCCCCAATCGTGAGAGTCCTTAGACTAACTGCGTGATTATCCTGCCTATTCGTGTCCCTCCGCGTTTGGGTTTACCAGTCACGCTACACAGGGCTAACCGCTAAAGCTACGTCTTCTGGTCATCTCAGGTTAGTTCTTGACAACTGCTTTAGTGACCCATCCATGGTGTATTTTAGGCCTGTGATCAGTGTTCCCAGAATCTCCTCTGTCCCTGACCAGGATAAAGTAATTACCTAATATAAATAAATCAATTCAAAAAATTTAATTAATTAATTAACCAAATACTTGTTTGCATAAACTTTCAGTGATTGACATTTTTGGACAGAACATAACAATTTATCCAGGAACATGTAAATAGCGTATGACTTATTCAAACCGCATTTTAATAAAACTTATTTCATGTAAACTGCTTATACAGATCCAGGCAGCTGCTCATTCTGCACACAAGCCTCCGGAGATGATAAGCATTTGATGCACAGGTATGTAATCATGCCTCAGGAGGAAGAAAGGCGATGGAGGTCAGGGCTTCCACGACAGTTCCTGAAAAGCTGGCGTATGACTGACAGTCTGACAGGACCACACCGACTCACTGCGAGAAGGATGCACGGGGTCAAGCGGGGCACTAGAATAACATTGAGTGCTGCATGCAAGTTGAAAATATGGACCGTCTGCTAAAAAACGTCTGCTCGGGTTGAAATGGATGTGAATGGAGAGTGCTATTAACATGCAGTATGTGATATTCAACTCGGGGCATCATTACAAAATTGAACGGGACATATTGTGTAGTCTGAAAGCCTGTAATGCTGTAGGACTAAAAATAAAAAAGAATGTCCTGTCTGGAGTACTTCATGTCAGAGGAATAAAGGGGGAAAAAAGTGCTAGACCTTGCGAAGGAAAATAAAAATTACCTTACAATCCAAGAATGTACATGATTGTAAACAGCTTCTTGTGCTAATTACTGACAATACTGTACCTGCAAGTGTACGAAACCATTCAGAGAAAGCACACAACAGTAGGCCAAAATAACTGATCTCGCACAGACAATCTTCCTTTATTTAAATATATTTCTGACCATTGAATGAAGACAACTATTTTATTGATTTGTTTTTCATTTATTTACAATAAACCAAACCAAATAGGAAACAAGTGAGAGTCTTAGCTCAGATTTGAACTTATAACCAGCCTAACAGATGTGAAAGTGGGCCATCATCAGTAAATTGCACATGAAATTCTTAGCAATGGCTTCAATTTCACAAATGAACCATATTCATACAAATAAAACACCTTTTTAAGTGACTATTGCACTCTATTGCATTTCAATATTACCTTCTACTATTACTGGTCTCATAAAAGGCATTTCAAGACAAATTATGGGTATTTTCACAGTATGAGTCTCATCGATTAAGCGCTCGTAATGTGAAACCTAAAGAACGGCTGATTTTACACATGAAAGGCAAGTTTAAATTCAGTAATCTTCTACTTAGGTCGATCTAAGGCAAATTTACTCATTGGATTTTAAGAGATTTCATGTTACTTGTTATTGGAGAACAAATAACTTGGCATGTTTTTTTTTTGTTGCATAGTTTGAGTACACAAAAACTGAATTTTTATATGTTAAAGTGCTTCACAAATCATATCTAATAAGTTAACATTGATGCTCAAATTTAGTATAAGTAAGTTTGGGTAAAGTCAGGAAAATTGTCCATCCTAAAGAAAAAAGTTAATTTTAGAAATACAGATGTGTCTCCAGTGTGTTTGCGAGGGAAAAAGAAAACCCTTCCCATGCTTTTTTGTCCTTTCTTCATTTTTACAATGGCCAGGGCTTAAACAAGACAGATTTTTAATTTCTCCCCTATTGTGACCCCATATCAGAAGAAAACCTCCCCTGGCTTGTTAAGCCTTTGAATTAAGTCTACACAGCACTTACATCATGGGCTATGCAAGGCGAGCATTTATACTTCTGTGCAGGTGTGTCGGCGTCACTTAGCAATTACGCCACCGAACCGCTAGATGCCGGTGGGGTTTCTACGCCACTGTGCTGCCTCTTTGGTACCACTTTCTGTACCACTTTTTGGTAAATTTTTTGGTGTGGTACAAACTGAGCAGATTTTGTTGAATTTTGAGGTAGTAGATGCTGAACAACAGTTACTTTTATTGAAATAACTGCAATGCAGAAATGAAAGAAGGCGTTGGCGGTAAGAACGTAAGAGGAGACGTTAAGTACGATTTTGGACTCATTTAAAAAAGTACCTATAAAAGCATGCATGGATACCAGACGGAGCAATCACGCTTATTTTTTAGCTGTAACACGTAGATGCATTTCTGGGGAGGTGCATGTCAGGCTACACTATAGGGCACGGTGTATGGTACATGGCTCTGCAAGACCTATGCATAGATCTTAGACTTGATTATGCAAAACCATAAATCAGCCTAAATCTGTTCTGCTGTTCTCTTTTGGGGCGTGGCATGGGAGGAATTTGTTTAAATAGATACTGAAACTGTGCATTAGGTGAAGGAGTGAAATGAAGGTAGTTTGAGGTATATATATATATATATATATACATATATATATATATATATCACCTCATGCCCTAAGCCATCACCTAAGATAAAAAGATTTTTTTTCCACATATAGTACCAACACACAAGTTTTTTTTTTTACTTTTTACCTATGAAAGCCCACCACCACTAATTAAAAGATAATGTACATCTGGGATTTGAACCCAAACCTCCCACATCAACAGCAGTATAGGCGAGACTGAACTCAGGAACAACGTATCCTAATTAACAGAAACACTACTGTCAGACAAAGAAGTCTACAAAAGCTAGACAGGAGGAGCGCTGTATCAACTCAGCTGGGGTTCACCATATCATTTATTCGAGATCAGATTTAATCTGCGTATCGAGGGGACCATTAAGGCAACAGCAATCAGCGGTATGCAATAAAGAAGGCCACCGAGTACGGACTGCTGCTGCGAGCTTCGCTCTTTCATTCTCAATCTATCTTGCAGGCCATCTATGCTTGTTAATATATATGCATGAGCTTTTGTTTGATCTTCCACATCTCCTGCCCTCTATTCTCTCTCTCTCAGTCTCTCTCTCTCTCTCTCTCATATTTTTGATCTCTTCTCCCACTGCTCCTTTTCAACTCATATCAGCCTACGTTCTAGGGATTGCAGATTCTGTGCCAGTGTATGTGTGTGTGAAGCCAGTACTTCACAGCAACTCTTGTGTTAACAAATCTATATAAACAAAGCCAATCATCAAGAAAAAAAAAGGTTTGTGTGCATACAGTAGGTACTGTAAGCGTGAAATACGTTTGTGTGCGAGATAAAGGCATGACACGTTTGCATGATTTCCGAGATCAGTTCACTACATAACACAAACGTCATAAATACTGTACAAGTTGTTTCACAGAGTTTTGAAATCAACGTTTCTGACATGTGTACATTTGCTCGTTTGTGCAATTATTCAATCAGCCAATCATGTGGAAGAAGCTCAGTGCATAAATCATACAAAAACATGTCAAGAGATTCATTTAATGAAATCATGTGGAAGAAGCTCAGTGCATGAAATCATACAAAAACATGTCAAGAGATTCATTTAATGTTCATCATCAGAATCAGGAAAAATAATAATAATGATCGCATTGACTTCAGTGCTGGCGCCAGATGGGCTGGTTAAAGTATTTCAGAAACTCATGATCTCTCTTGGGTTTTTAACACACAACAGTGTGTAAAATCTGAACGAAATTAAAATATGAACAACATAAAAACTAACAAAGAAATAAAACAAAACAAACAAAAAAAAAACATGAGTTAAAATTCCTTGTTGAACAAACAGGTCAGAGGAAAATAGACAAAGAGTGGTAAGAGCTGACAGAAAGGCTGTGGCAAGGCATATAACCATGCTGGGATATGAGCCTCATTGCTACAACCATAGTGAAGAAAAAAATACGCACAAGAGAAGAAGATTTCACTTCTGTCTGCCAAAAACAGAGATCTGAGGCTACGGAGGGCACAGGATCACTGAGAATTAGCAACTGAATAGCTATCTTTTTCTACTTGTAAATAACTGTAAAAATGTGTGCAAGTACAACATTAGTATTGTTCTTTTATAATTTAAACAAGTATAAACAAACAAGTATATGTGGTTATAAATTAAATATACAGTATATACTGAATAAAGGCATAAAACCGGTTGATGTTTACTTGTAGTCTTCTATGAGACTCTTATTTGACTGATCATTATCAGTATGTAGACTTAAATGGTGATTATTCTGCATGTTCTCTAGTGGAGTTTGGTGTTCCGCAGGGTTCAGTTTTAGGCTCACTGCTTTTTTCCCCTTACATGCTTCCATTGGGCAACATAATCGGTAAGAATGGTATTAGTTTTCATTGTTATGCTGACAACACACAGTTATATGTCTCAGCAAACTTAGATGAGAAAAACCAGCTTGCTAAAGTTGAGCAATGCGTAAATAATATAAGAAACTGAATGTAAATTAACTTTCTTTTGCTTAATCCTGATAAGACAGAAGTTCTAGTCATAGGACCGCATTCAGCTAGAAGTAAGATTTTAGATCACACTATAACTTTAAATGGCCTTTCTGTTCTATCTAGTGCAACAGTAAGAGGTCTCGGTCTGATTATGGATTCTAGTCTTTCATTTGAAGCTCATGTAGAAAATATCACCAGGATAGCATTCTTTCACCTCAGAAATATTGCCAAGATAAGGAATATATTGTCATTAAACAATGCAGAAATACTAGGTCATGCTTTTATCACCTCTAGGTTGGACTATTGGAATGCCTTACTGTCTGGTTGTTCAACTAGGTGCATAAACAAGCTTCAGTCAGTCCAGAATGCAGCAGCGAGAGGCCTTATTGGAACCAGAAGATACAAGCACATCACACCTATTTTATCTTCACTTAATTGGCTCATTGGTCAGTACCGCATATTATGAAAACTACAGCAGGGGTCAGATCTTTTTTTTACAAAGCCCCAAAGTTATGGAATAGCCTTGCAAATATTTTTCAGGACTCAGACACAGTCTCAGTTTTTAAGTCCAGGCTAAAAACCAATTTATTTAATCAAGCATTATTGTAAATAGATTTGCCTTAGGTAAAGGGGCAGATCTGGGGGACTCATGGACGTAGAGTACTATGGTAAACTGGTATGTTTGGATCCTGCACTCTCATTGATCATTCAGGTTTGTTGATGGTAAGGTGATTGGTTGCTTTACATCTCAGAAAGCCCTCATGTATTCTTCCTTCTGGCTTTCCCTTTTAGTTATGCTGTTATGGTTAGTCCTGCCAGAGTCCCTGTTTGCACTTTACACTAAATATACATTCACTTTATACATTGTGTGACTGTGACCATACCTAACTATTATGTCTCTTTGCTCTCCCCTCCCCTGTTCTCTCTCTTCCTCTCTCTCTCTTTTGCCTCTCTTTCCCCCTCTCTCTCTTTCCCTCTGTCTGTCAAGCTACACATGTGGTTCCTGAGCTGCCAGTGATCCAGACTCCCTCTGCCCTCCGGACCTGTCTGACCCATCCTGGTGCCCAGCTTCTGGGTTCGTCACATGGATGCCCTGTTGTCTCTTTGGCATGCGTCCGGTGTCTGGGGACGGTTTCACTCTATCATGAAGACAGTTCTGGCCTCAACTGATGTTGGCTGCTGTTTCTCTGAGGACTTGATTTGGCTGCAGTTGTTCGATAGTTTAGGACTGGAATTTCCTACTGAGTCTACCTGAGCCTCCAATAACTACCTGGACTCCATATTTACATCAATTAACATCAACTGTTATACTAAATTTCCAGCCTCCTAATACACAGTATGAATGCAGATCAATTCCTGCTTTCTGTTTTACCCAAATGAGGATGGGTTTCCTGTTAAGTCTGGTTCCTCTCAAGGTTTCTTCCAACTACCATCTCAGGGAGTTTTTCCTTGCCACTGTGACCCTCGCCTGGCTCATCAGGGACTATCTGACCATTTTGATTCATACACATTCATATTCCATAAAAACGTAAATAATTCTTTTGATTGTGTAAAGCTGCTTTGCGACAATGACAATTTTTAAAAGCTTAAAACTTCTTAAAGAAGCTTAAAACTTCTTAAAGAAGACTGTACTTCCAGGAATGATGATCCCGGCACTTGGAATCCAGCAACTGGAATGCCTGAACCTTGAAAAACGACGGATAACTTGTCACCAACTCGCCGAAAAGTTCACGCATCTATCTGTGGGAACGGTACACACAGTCATTCACCAACACCACTTGCATGTTACAGGAGCTCGAGTGGGAGTAATTGCCACATACAGTACTTGTCAAGCTATTTCTACATGTTTGGGCCATTAAAGGAGTTCCTAGGGGGCCGCCATTTAAGAGTCTGGCTTTGGGGTACTGAAAAAACTTACTTTTATGGTATCCATGCACTGGCGAAATGCTGGGATATGTGCATTAGCATAGAGTCAAAAGTCCTGGTTTGACCTGAAAGCCCTTTGTAGGGTTATGAGCCAGCGCAATGCTGTCGGATTGTCGATGAAAAAAAAAATGCTACGACCTCTAACTCTACCGAGAAACATTAGCCTTGAACCTTGAAACTTCTCATTTTAAGTGAATCATGCAAATGACAAATTTGTAAGCGTGCAAAGCATGTTAACTTTGATTGAAGGTACTTAAAAAAGGCACTCTCTGTACTCTAGAGAGTGCATCCGCACACATTCGTCTTTTAACTTGACAATGGCCGAATGCTTGTTGTGGCTCCTGTTCTGGCTCATGTAAGCGGCGCAGCGGTGGTGCATCAGAAATAAGCGCAGCGTGAGGCCGAGAGCACACAGTTCTAAAACAGCTCAGTCACACTCGGAGACAAGAGAAATTACTGTATGATTACCCATGATACCGTTCCACGGGCAGCCGTGACACATTCATTAAAGCAGCGGACAGTGGATAATTGCTTTCTACTGACAACAAGTTGCATGGCCGATAATAGTCTTGACGTTTTAACGGCTCCCTATGGGAGGTAAATGAGCACTAAAAGGATGAGAAATCTTATCAGCATTTACCACATGCCTCTTTTCTTCTCTTTTAATTCCCTCTTTCTTATTTCCTATCCTCATCTCTTTTGCATTCTCCAATCTAACTGCGAATAATATATAGCCCCGTTAAGTGTTTTATGCGTTTGTGCCAGGCCAGGAGCTAATTTGCTAATTGAACCTTAAAGAAAATGAAATAAATGCTTTTCGGTGCTATGAGTGTAATGCAGGAAATACAACTACACACGACACGCTACACAGGTATACAGATGTTTACAGTCTCTCTATAAAAAAAAAATCTCTTCATCTCCAGATAAGACCACACAGATCAGGTGAAATCCCTCGAGCAAACTTTAGAAGGTCAGCAATGGAAGCGTGCAAGCTCTTCTCCCATGATGCACCATTTCTCAACCCAGGAGAATTGCTGACCAGGACTGTCGAACTTTCCACCCTATCACGTCCCAAAGCATTAAGAAGCCCTCTCTACAATCAGACCCCTCGCACCCTCTTCTCTCTCTGCCTCTTGTTCATCCTGCTCACTTATTCATGCAGACTCAGCAGGCTCACTTATTCATGCGAGCTTGCTATGCTGAGCACCAGAGCTGCAGGCGGAAAGGAAATGGTGCTCAGATGAAGCATGAAGCGCAAAGGCTCTGTTCAGGATGTTAAAACACTGGATGGAGAAAGTTATATATATATATATATATATATATATATATATATATAAAAACTCCTTTGGTCTTTTGTCAGACAAATGCAGGGTATAAAGTTTGGCAAGCCGACTCTTTTTCAGGTCACTTGCTGCGCCACAAGTATAGTCATCATCTTAAAAAGGCTAGTGAGCCTGTAGGTGTTCAGCTTGGAGAAACCAGTTTTATAAATGATACTGTCTCAAAACGCATACCGTTTTGATCCAATAGCCTTCTGATCCAAAAAGGGGTCCATGCAAACACATCACAGCTGATGACACTTGTAGGCTCTGAGGCAAAGTGTTCTGTAAACGTATCATGTCTGCTGGAGCAGACAGAGAGCGACCACTGATGCCACATCAACCGCTGGAAATGAAGCAGTTAAAACCCTCATAAAGCTCCATATGGACTGCCATCAAATTCCTTGATTGTGGGGATCCCAGGACATCCAATGTTTCAGCATGCAGCAAAAACTGTACTTTTCCTTTAAATCGACTTAAAGTGGACAAATCCACTTTCCCCACACAATGTGGCATACACACACACACATATATATGTGTAATATAAATGGTTTTATGAACAAGCTCTCTGGAGTGGAACTTGTTCGTACAGTATATGGTGGACTGAATGGAGAACCTGGAGAAAACCCACACAACAATAGGAAGAGCTTGGGAAACTCATGCTCATCCACACACATCCACACTCAGGATTGAATCAGGGAGACTGGTGCTGTGAGCTGAAAACACCATCCATTGAACCTGATTAGATTAAGATTAAGATTAAGAAAAACATTAAAACACAAAGAATTAAGGCCAGTGTTGTGTAGGTTTCTCTTGTGCCGAATGGGCAGCTCTGGCCCTCTACAGGGGTGTGCTGTGGTGTCTGGCACCTGGACGTTAGCAGTGAATCCTTTGAGTGCTCTGAGTAGTTGAGTATTGTCTCTATGGATCGGGCTTGCTCATTCCATAGATACTCGTACAGAATAAGATCTGGGGAATTAAGGAGGCTGGATTAGCAAACTCGAACTCTTTGCCTGCCAAGTCCCATATGCGGCACGCTGTAGTGCACTGGTGTTCTGGTGCGTTTTTCTCATGCCTTTTTCCAGAAGTTGGTGCTGCTTTGTCTTTTCTGTTGGATCAGATGTAAAGGTGCCACCAGTTATACGTGTCACTGGTATATAACTGATAATCACTGTTATTGAATTCATCTGGTGATGTTAATTGCACAGCTGATCAGTGTATATGGTACCAACAAAGTAAACAAAATGATTGAGCATTTAAACGAAAGAAGGTAAACTGATGTCACTGATTTGGCCAAGATCCAGCTTGTCTCATCCTACAATCTGACTTAATTTTGTTCTTGGCACTGATGTTTGATGTCAAGAAACGCAGCACACTGAACACCACAATTTGACTGAATGCCAAGCTGGTCTTGTCTCAATAAGACGTTCTTGACTGTCTCAGATCATTAGCTGTCACTCGACAGAAAAAAAACAAGAAGTACCTCAGCTAGAACTGTTAACTGTGCACTATTACTTTTATTCTTTTTATTACTTTATTTTCTCTTAAACGAGTTGGAAAACCAACTGGCAACAATGGAATCATGGATGAAAAGGTGACACCTGCTCCAGCGTTGGACTTGCATTTCTCTGGGGACCTTTATATACTGTATTACCTCTGTGTTTGGGCACAACTGGCACAAAAAAAGTAGTAGTGCTCGCAAATATTCTGATTATTATGCTGTAGCAACGTATAAAAGCCGGACTGGTGATCACTCAACACTGGTGGCTCAGTGGTAGGTGTTTCACCAGCCATGCAGAAGGCCCAGGTTCGATTCCAAACCCCAGCCACTGGATGAAGTGCCGGTCTGAATAAAATGGGAGGGTTGCGTCGGGAAGGGCATCTGGTGTAAAAACCTGTGTCAAGCTTGTATGGTACCAGGTAGTCCGCTGTGCAACCCCTTGCCGGGAGAAGCCAAGAGACCAGGAACAACTGATGTCATACCCTTGCATAGGTATAGAGCATCATAATAAGACTTACTGGATCTTAAAAATCATTGTTTTACCTATGAATGTTTTTTATCTAGTATGGATCCTCATACAAAAGCAAGAATATGATTAAACATAGACTAGTACAGAATCTACTGTAGTTAACAAACGCTAAGACGTAGTAATAAAGTGAAATAATATGTAATAAAATTACATATTATTCATGTACATGAGTGCTGTTCATAGTAGCGTGTACATGGCATAATGACTGCAAAGCCTGGCTGCACCGTCAGTCCCAGAAATGAGACATTAATAACAAACTCATGTTCATTAGACATGCACTGCAGAGGCCAAACAAGGTTACGCTTCCCAGAGAGCAGGAGGGAGTGTTTCCTGTTAGATTAGAGGAAACTGGAGGCAAACTAAGCTGGGTGCTTGTGCACGCTGGACCATTGAGTCTGAATCGAGCAGAACGCCATCTATTAACACTGTCCATCTAATTAAGACCCGCATCTCTGACATCTCCCGTGCTGAACTTAACGGCCATAAAGCCATTTCAAAGCCCACATCTAACACATCAGTCGGTAGTAATAGGTGTAGCTGTAATTAAAGATCCAATTAGGAAAAGCAGATCGTCTGCGATACTGTAGCAACAGAGGCCTTTCTCCAGACAGCTATCATAGCCATAAATAAAATCAAATTAACCCTTATGCGAGGTGAAGACTGCAATATATTTCTCCAGCATAACGACCTCAAGAGCATCTATTTGATTAGAACGTCGGTACATTAGACATGGACCCTCTCCTTAACGCAGCTTCATTCCGACTGTTCCCAAGGTTAATTAAAATGAACAAGTAAACAAGCATGTAAAACTATTCCATCGAGGGCATGCATATTTGCAGTGACAGTTCTGATCCACTCTGTATGTGATGAATTTGGAACTTGGTATGTGATGAAAGAGCTTGTTTTACACCTTGTACACAATAACAGGTATATTTTGTCTCTAGAGTAATAAAGATGCATAGGTCAGGATTCATTTAAGAGGTGTCCTGGTATCAGTGTGATGATCCTATCGGAAAAAAGTGGATCAGATTTCTGTGAAAAACTGTCAGGAATTTAACTGTTATGAATCTAATATAAAAGTTCGGAACTGGATTTTGGTAGAGGAATCTTTATGGACGTGGAAATATACAGTACTTGGGCCAACCCTAATGTCTTTATACTTTCCTTGCAAAGCTTCCAGACTTTTTTTTTTAATGCTGGCTTGAGAAATAGTTCTCCAGGCTTACTGAAGGACTTTTTTTTTGTTTTCATTTTTAATCACTCCCTGGACCGGACCAGATTCTTTTTATTTGTTAAGCCACACAGTAACCTATAAATCATTCAAGCATTAAAAAACATCTAACTTAGGGTATGAACCAGTGAAAAACGGGTACAGATAATGACAGATGATTAGTATACAGCTGAGGCTAAATACTGAGTGGTTGGAACAGACGAGAGGGGAAATGAGGTCGCTGCTGGGGTTGTTACATAAACAACCTATTTTTTTATTGTATCTTTAGGCACTTTGCAGCCTGGCACAGTAAAACACTTGTTTCCTGCAAACTTAAAGCAATTTTATATGAAAAAATGAGAGGGGCTTGAGACTTTTACATTATATTTGTAGTATATATTAAAAGTTAAAAAGGAAGAACATGAGTGGTAAAAATTTGATTTCATGGCACATTATCTCTAAAAATGTTGAGTGCTGAACCATGTGCTATACTGTATAAAATACTAAAACAAACTGTTGCCATGTAAACTGTGCACTTTTGGGGTCCGGTACAGACATACAGTACCACCACATCTCTACTGTATATCTATCATCTACTGTATATTGTGTATCCTGTGCCGTGTTGCCAGGGGCCTGGAGCCTATCTCAGGAAATTTCGGGCACCAGACAGGGTATAAACTGAATGGGGCACATGTGCAAAACCGGAAATTTGTTCTTCCCTGCATGTCTTTGGGAGGAAACTAGTGGGAAGACACCAAGTAGGTGGAGACCTTGCAAACTTTTTTATAAACACAACACATAGAGGAGAACCCTGTATGTGTGAGACAACAGTGCAATTGTCACCAAAAACGTGGCAGTATGGGTATAAAATCCTGCGCCTTGTTCAATGAATATTCGTTTTTTCAAATCCATAAACAAGTGGTCATGCAAACTTGCTTCATATCATGGCTTAGTGATGAAGAATAGAACCTATATAATCGTATATGTGTTGCCTTTTCAACGTTTAAGCCAGTTCAATATTCAACAGTCTGGAGTCACAAGGCGCATTCAGTTAAACACCTGTGAAGGCTTATTTAAGGACTGGAACATGCTTGCCACATGAAATAGGGGGAGAAAAAAAGTACATTAAAGCATTTAAATGAAGTCTTTTCATTTCCTCAGTAAGGATTCACTGAAGGGAACTCTTCTCAGCATGAGCACAAAAACAGCTCTGGTGCTACTTACCATCTGGTGGTGCTTGTCCTTCACATCGTAGACGCTGAGTTTGATGAGGCTGTCCTCGCAGACGGGCCAATCAGGAGACAAACTCACACCAGTCAGGAACAGGGGGTCTCTTGTTCCCTGCCAGGAGAGAAAAGACAACATGAAGGATGTGAGAAAGGGTCTCGGAAACGTATGGGCTGCGGAGCGAGCCAACAGCTGTGCACACAGGGCCGCTCTGTCTGAGAGTAGAAATAGGCAGTTCATTTACAGAAGGTCTTTGGGGGGAAAAAAACAAAATCAGGCTACAATCTGTCTTTGGTGTGGTGAAGAGGGACAAGCATGAAAAGCTACACGAGAATTTTGTTCAGCGACTGTTTATGTAGACGACTTAAAAACACGAAGAGCCTCCAGTGGAGAGACATGGGCACCCCACTGTGATAAAACCTAAATCCACTCCGGCTCAACACAGCATCTGTTCATGCTTCAAAACCTTGCTCCCTCTGAGAGCTGGCCTCTGATCAGTTTCCCAGAATCCCATGCTTGACTGATGTGGGCATACATGGCGCATCCTGACCAATCCGGGACCTTTTTCTCTGGGGAAGCAAGCATTTATTCTGGCACTTCCTCAGGGCATGGGGTGTGTCAGGAACACAAGATCTTTGAGAGATGGCGCAAAGGGGGGTAATGAGCAGTAATTACACGCACAAACCCAACCCACTCACACACAACACACACACATATACACAGATCAAAATATCTAGAAAACACTACTACAAGCCATCTACGTGAAAAATATCCCGTCTTGGGAGCGATAACGCTTCGAAAGTCTGTGGACAAAAGCAGATCTGCAATTAGTCAAGCCGGGATCAATAGCTGTGCAGTCTGTCTATTTAGTTATCCGTTTATTGATGTTACACACATTTTTTTCTTCACCTTTAGGGCTTCCAGTGTTTTGGAGACTGGAAGAAATCGACAGGGTAAAGACAGGCAGCAGAACAGCCAGAACAGGGCTACTGAACAAAACAGAACAGAAATACTTACATCATGACCATATATTCTAAAGTCAAGATTTAGATGGTGAAGACAGAGGGATTTTAAATGTTACCTGTACCTCTGTATATATATATATAATTCTTACCTACAAGATTAACTACCATATATTAATGCTTACTAAATATGCTCATTCTATACGTTATAATATACTGGTGTTATACCCTAAAACCCAAATAGTGTACTATAAATAAAGTGCTATTTTAGAAAAAAGTGAAAATGCACACGTAGCATTTGCAACTAAAATACATTTTCTGTCATACTAAGAGCGTTCGTGTCAAACAAGGACTTGTGATGTCTGAAATTACCCTGAATCTTCTTCTTTCGGCTGTTCCCTTTGAGGGGTCGCCACAGCGAATCATTTGCCTCCATCTAACCCTATCCTCTGCATCCTCTTCTCTCACACCAACTAACTTCATGTCCTCTCTCACTGCATCCATAAATCTCCTCTTTGGTCTTCCTCTAGACCTCCTGCCTGGCAGTTCCAACCTCAGAGGCTCTGAGCCCTCTGCAGTCGTGCACGCGAGTAGAACGCTTAATCCTTGAAATCAACAGATTACCCGTGGAAACTGTAGACACAATCATTCACCATCATCATTCGCTTGCACTTCACAGGAACTCAGCTTGCCACGTCTCCCATACAGTCCAGAACTTGGTGCACATGTTTGGGCCATTAAGGGAGTTCCTGGGAGGCCGGCATTTCAAGCATGAATCAGACAGTCAGTCCGATCATGGATCCGGCGTTCTGAGATCTACCTTGATGGTGTCCAAGCTCTAATGAAACACTGGGATAAGTGCATTAGTGTATTAGGGGGTTATATAGGGATTTTACTCTCAGAACGGTGCTCTGTTATTCTGCACAATTAAAAGTAAATTATTTTGAATAAACTTTCTTCTTTATGTGACTTAAAGTATGATTTAAAACATGGATTTCTTTGCATGTGCATAAGTAAATATAAAAAAAATAATAAAAAAAGACTAATCTAGAATACACCCTTATAAAGCATGAAACAGCAGAACATGGACCAAACAGCATCCGTTTCCTAAAGTTTTCATCAAAGGCAGTCAGATGTTGAAGATAAATCTCAAATCCAACAATGAATGAATAAACAAACAAACCAATAATAAAAGCTAGCATTTGCTCTATACACACATTCTCTCATGTTGTTCAATTTCCTCTCACATAGAAGCAAACCCTCACAGGCTGAATTTCTTTCCTCTTTCACTGAACGCCCTGTGAAAGCTGCAGTAACGTGCCACCACCGCCAACTCTAAGGTCACGACGCACTCACCAGCATGCCTGCAGCAGACAGAGAGCGGACACACGGCGCACCCCCGGGCCAGATGATGGATGTGAGGACGGTCCGGTTAAATCGTCCAAAATCAAAGGGAACAGTGAAGCTGCCTGGGTTTCTGCTGTTCTGCTGTTTACTGTGCAGCAGGGAATCTGTTCTACAGCTCTGTAGTCAGCTTAATGGACCCTCCTCACCACTAATGGCTGAAGTACATAAAAAAAAAAAAAATGCTGAGCTGAGTCTCTGTGTTTGTGTTTGTGTGTGTGTGTGTGTGTGTGTGTGTGTGGTTGGTAGGAAAGCAAAGGGGTGGAGGAACAATTTGAGAGATATCCCAAAACGTCCAACTTGTTCTAAACCCACACACACACACACACACACACACACACACACACACACACTTAATTATGCATATGCTCAGACTATAAACACATAATCCACAGACAGGAAAACACACACACACACACACATTTAGTCTTTATGTTATTTTTTTTTTTTTAGATTTTTTTCTTAAACTGGTGAGGGTTTGACGTCAAATCCCATGGGTCGCTCGTCTCCTCTGAGAGACATGGAGACATTTATAGAAGGGGATTTTCCCCCTAAGTGCAGCAGATTAAGAGAGCTGAATACTTCTCTTGCCACACACACACACACACGCACGCACACACGCACACGTGCAAAACTGATTGCCATAAATGTCTATAAGTACAACATCTGTTTATGACTTTTTCATACTGTAATATGTAAGGTTTTTTTTCATTTTAACAAGACGGCCTGGTTTGCATAATTGTTTCGACATACAGTATAAAAGTCCACACACACACACACACACACACCCACACACACACACACACACCTGAATTCGTACTCTTTGTAAATGTTTTCAACATGGCTGTAAAATGTGCTTTAAACTAATGTACTCTGGCAGATTTTACAGCTCTTTAAATCTTTAGGCCAAAGATGACTACACACACACACACACACACACACACAACTTTCAACTCAGCCTCGACACAGAACATCATTTAATCTCCAGTCACCACCAAACTGCTTACACATTTCTTTAGAGACGAGACAAATATTAGCTTTTCGACTCACTGCCTCTCTCTCTCTCTCTCTCTCTCTCATTTCCACCTCCTCCCTCTATCTTTCTTTCCTATTTGGGCTCATTATTTTTTTTTTTTTATTGCCATACACCTATCACCTATTCCACCTGTACTTCATCCTTGTACTTTTGTCCTTGCAAATGAGCTGAGACCGAATTTTCATTTGTGCGTTTAATTTCTGTATTCCCCCCCCCCTCTCTCTTTCTCTCTCTCTCTCTCTCTTTTTTATGGTTTGCCTGTTTTTGCTGACGTGCTTCGCTTTAAGCACTGGCAAGTACTACAGTAAAAATGGCGTTCCAGGCTTAACAGAAAAGAAAACAGACAGAACGCTAACAAGAGTTGGATGAGCTCAGAGCCAGAAAAGAGAGACTGTCTTTTAGGGCAATTTTTTATTTTATTTTTTAAGCACATGACCAACACAGAGGTTTTTTAAGAACCTATGAAATTCTTCTCCCACGTCACCGTTCTACTCTTCTTTCCTGGGAAGGTTTTCCACTATATTTTGGAGCGTGTGTTTAGGTCTCAACATACTTTTGGTCTTGTAGACACTCATTATTGTCTAATGTTGCTGTGATTAACAGGTGAAAGACAGATTATACCGCTCCTATCCTCCTATCTTTTGTAACGAGGATTTTGTAACAACAGAACAACGACGAGCTGTACTGTAACTTTTGCACAGAAATCTAACTTAATTACGAGCAACCAGAAAACCATTAACATCTGTCCTATTTAACATCCCCCCATTAAACGTCTTGTACGTAAGGTGGGGGGGGGGGGTGGCTGGCGGGGGCTGTATAAATCTGATCCGCTAGTTTATTGGCGTGGCTAATAAACTGATAATACAGTGTATGAGTTTTATCTTGCTATTTCCCTTTGTGACGAAACACCTTGAAGACAAATGTAGGACCCTTTAAACTAACCTATTTTTATGTCAGCTTGTTAAACTGGTGTTTATAGACTTAACTTTAATATGACTATAAATTAGATTGTAAAATAAAAAGAAGAAGCAGCCCTTCTTTTATCCATGTAAAGAGAAGAAGATGAAGGTTGTAAGCGCTCTCCGTTCTCTCGTCTCAGAGCGCTGGATTTTTTTGGCCATGCCTTGTACAAGGGACAACTGGGACTTGTTATGAAATTTATCATGATTGAAGGTGTAAAAGCAATTGACATTTAGGCATTTGGCAGACGCTCTTATCCAGAGCAACTTAGATTTTTATGTCATTACACATCTGAGCAGTTGAGGGTTAAAGGCCTTGCTCAAGAGCCCAACAGTGGCAACTTGGTGGTTGTGGGGTTTAACCCTGGGATCTTCCGAACCATAGTCCAATGCCTTAACCACTGAGCTACCCCTGGCCCCACATTTACAACAGAAGATTGACAGTGGTGGTGGCTCAAACGGTTAAGGCCCTGGATTAATGATCGAAAGATTAGGGGTTCAAACCCCAGCACCACCAAATTGCCACTGTTGAGCCCTTGATCAAGACTCTTTACCCTATCCCCTCCAAGGGGTGCTGTATCCTGGCTAACCCTGCTACCTAACTGCGATACAGGTATGCAAAACAATAGTGTCACTGTGCTCTAAGGCAGTGGTCCCCAACCTTTTGATTACCGTGGACCGGACAACGCTTGAAAATGTTATTGCGGAACGGGGAGGGGTCCTTGAAAATCCAAGAAAGTTGCAGAAGAAGAAGATGCAACTGCCTGTGTGGGTTGTACAGACAATCATTCATCAACACCACTTGCACTTTACAGGAACTCGGTTGGGAGTTATTGCCACATCCCCCATTTACCAAACAACAACATCACACAACATTCCCTCTGAACCTCCAGCACTGCTCGACTTGTCCCACAGTATCTCAGGGATCGACTGATCAACTTCCTCTAGATGTCTATACAACTAAGGCACAGGCAATCTTTAAACAATGACTTAAGACCTATCCGTATGTGGGTTAAAGGAAAACAAAATCCCAACAGTGTTTGACTGACGGTACTACTAGTCAGTAACCAAGTGAATCAGTATAAGGGTATATTTATCGATGGAGACCTTAAAGCACTTTTCTTGGTCGCGCTGGATATGAGTATCTGCCAAATGCCTTAATGTAAATGTACAGTCCTGACCTTGACCCAAGCCATTTCTACATATTTGAGCGATCAGAGGAGATCCCGGGAGGCCAGCGTTTCAGACGTCAAGCAGGCAGTCTGATCATGATCATGGCTTTGGTGTACCGAGGAAACGTCCAACCTTGATGGTGTCCAAGCATTAGTGAAACACTGGGATGAGTGCATTAGTGTATCTGGGGATTATATAGAGAAATAAAGGGAGTTCTTACTCTCAGAACTGTGTTCTGTTATTCTGCACAATCAAAAGTCGCAGTCCGACTTGAATGCCTTTGGTACATTTCATTTCTATCCATGGTTACTGCTCGATTCTTTCCGGACAAATAAAACCAAGGAGACAGCTACACAATACAACCACACTGAGAAAAAAATAATGAAGAAGGAGTAAATAGTGTAAGAGGAACGGATCACCTACACCACAACACTGGAACAAATGTGCAGGATTTGATCAGGACGGGTCCACTGTTGATTTCTCCTGACACATCATGTCTTTATGGTTAATCCTAACTTTTGTGTAAGGATTGCTGAGTATTCTCCTTTTTCCAGGTGTAATTTGCAAACTGAACATTTGCTCCTGAGTGGTATGCTTAGGCTTACATAATGCTTAAAGTTTAATATGCCAAGTTCAAATGTTCCCAAAGGTATTCATCAACATGACTGCAGTCCAAGAGAACACAACTGATTGGCTTGGATTCACTTTATACACAGTCGTGGGGGTCTGATAGGACGATGCTGTCCTTTGAATGTGTCCATATGTTCTGTTATATCTACTCTATGTGGTGTCATGTGTCTTAGAGAACTAGATTTTATGCAAAAATTGACTAAGTCAAAAGACCAAACTGGGTTAAACCAACATTTCATAGTCTTTTATGATTATACATAATTCAATATACAGTATAATAGATATACATTTTTTCAATGTATGCAATTTCTCGATTCTTCCCAAGCATTTTATCATTTCTCCAGGGTTTTACATTTCTTTCATCAGTCTGGTAGAACAGATGTGTGTGAAGTGTGCTGTCAAGTTTTTATGAGCCAAGCAGTCATGCAGCATTGACAAGAGTCTCAACACACTCAGCACTGAGCACTCAGTGTGTTCTGACTGCCTGAGCACACAGCTCAATTAGCACCGTCTGCCAGAAAAAAGTTTAGTGAGGACTATCTGCCAATTTGTTTTGCTCAATGACAATGTAAAACCCAGACTAGTGTGTGTGTGTGTAAAGGCTTAAGTCAGAAAAGATTGTATGTAGAGGCCTGAGGAATAAACTGTAGATCATATATCATCAGTTTTATTATTGACAGTGTTTTATTTATGTGGCCCCTGATCGTGTTTCTTTATTTCCTTTCTCTATCTTTCCCTCCTTTAAAATAATTACTTACTGTAGATACTTACTCCTTTTGAACCTTTTCCCTCTATTCATTCCTTCCTTCCTTTATTCATTCCTTCCTTCCTTTATTAATTCCTTCATTCATTCATTCCTTTATTCATTCATTCCTTCATTTATTCATTCCTTTTTTCCTTCCTTCCTTCCTTCATTCACTTCTTAATTTCTTTATTCCTTTAAGTCCTTAATTCATTTCTTTATTCCTTTATTCCTTCCTTCCTTCCTTCCTTCCTTCATTCATTCCTTCATTCCTTAATTAATTCCTTCATTCTTCCTTTATTCATTCCTTTATTTCTTCATTTATTCATTTATTTCTTCATTAATTCCTTCTTTTATTCCTTCCTTCCTTCATTCCTTCCTTCCTTCATTCATTCCTTTATTTATTCTTTCCTTCCTTCCTTCCTTCCCTCTTTCCTTCATTCCTTTATTACTTCCTTCCTTCCTTTCTTCCTTTCTTCATTCCTTCTGTCCTTAATTCATTCCTTCATGTATTCCTTCATTCCTTCCTTCCTTTATTCCTTCCTTCCTTCCTTCCTTCCCTCTTTCCTTCATTCATTCATTCCTTTATTACTTCCTTCCTTCCTTCCTTTCTTTCTTCATTCCTTCAGTCCTTAATTCATTCCTTCATTTATTCCTTCATTCCTTCCTTCCTTCATTTATTCCTTTATTCCTTCCTTCCTTCCTTCCTTCCTTCCTTCCTTCCCTCTTTCCTTCCTTCATTCCTTTATTCCTTCATTCATTCATTCCTTCATTCCTTTATTCCTTCATTCATTCCTTCATTTCTTTGTTCCTTCCTTCCTTCATGTCATGAGTTCCATCCTTCCTTAGATCGTGAGTTCCTTCCTGTGGGGTGTGGAGGAGGGGGAGCGGAGTGATAAGGCAGGTTGGAAAAATCCCTCTTTCCAGCACTAATGTACAAACAGATCACAAGCCAAAACTGCAACTGGTAAGGCGTTATTTATAGAACTGAGGGCACTGGGTCCTGAGAGGAACCTGAACCCTCCAGATGTTCAAATAAAAGCGTGTTTATCCATCAAGCTGGAGGTCTGAGAAGATGTTACCGGAGACACAATGTGTTGTTTGGTATCATAACAAGTGCTGCATGATATGAATTTATGATCCTTCCTGGCCTTTTTCCTTCTTTTATAAATTTCCTTCCTTCCTTCCTTCCTTCCTAATGTTTTTTCTTTCTTTTTTACTTTCATAATTTCTAGCTCCCTTTATAATTTCTTTTCTTCATTCCATATTTCTTCTTATTATTTCCTTCATTTAATCCTTATTTCCTTACCTTTACTGATCTGCTGTGTTTCTGGCTTCATCACTTAAAAAAAAAAAAAAATTTTCCTTCTTTTTTCCTCCTTTCCTTCATTCCTTCCTTCCTTCCTTCCTTCCTTCCTTCCTTCCTTCCTTATGTCATGAGTTCCTTCCTTCCATTACTTCATGAGTTCTAATGCACAATGTCAAAGCAAGACAGTAGAATCTAAAATACAAGCTGAGACACACCTTACAGTCCTTGTTTTACACGGTTAGGTGTATCTGGGCTGCACTTCACCGGTTACAACACCCACACACACACACACACACACACACACACACACACTGCCATGCATGCACACACGCATGATACCACAATGGAACTAAAGGAAGTTTTAATAAATGATATATCCATATTAATAAAACTATTGGCGCTCTTTAGATGAGACGAGGTACACAGAAACAGTAAGAAGCTAGCAGGAAGCAGAAGTTCCTATAGCACATTAACACATTTTATACATGAAACAGATATTCAAGGGAAAAAGTGTGACACTTGAGTGCCGGTGCTCCAGCAGAGCTTTATATCTAGCAATACCTCTGTTCATTCCTATCTTCCATCTGTCTTTTCATCTTGGCTTCCTTCTTTCATGCTTAGATGTTTCTTTCTGCATGATTTCCTATCTTCCTACCTTCCTTCTTTAATTTCCTTCTTTTACTTTCTATCTTCTGTTCTTCCCTTACAATTGAATTCCCTCCTTTCCTCTCCTCCTCCATGATTTTGCATGATTTCCATCTTTCCTTTCATCCCTCAAATTTCTTCCTTTCGTCTCTTTTCCTTCACTTCCATACTTTCTTTTAATCAAAAATGGTTACCTAATTATTTTTTTAGTTATTTTATTAAATATATAATAATTATAATAATTATATAATTATTAATATCCTTCATTCCTTTCTCCTTTATTCATCATGCTTTAATTTTTTAATTATTAAATAACCTAATTGCTTCCTCCCTTCCTTTCTTAATTGTTTCCTCCCTCTTTCTCCTATTTAATAACTTACGTATGTAATTAAAAATCTTTCCTACATTATTATTATTATTATTATTATTATTATTTGTTTTTTGTTTCCACCTCCTTTACTTTTCTCTCCTTTATCTAAGTATATTAGTTTTTTAAATAACTTTCCTCCCTACATGCTTACTTCTTGTCTTCTTTCTCAAATTTACTTACCATAGTAACTAATTCATGTCTTTATGAAGGTATTAATTGTTTCATGTGGTTATTAACTAATCCATCCATCCATTCAAACTATGAATGACTACTGAACTGGGTTTGTTGAAATGTATAAATGTCTGGCCACTCGTACCCCGTGTGTGAGGTGAGGAGGAAGGGGTGCGCAGTGATTAGACAGGTTGGAAAATCCCACTTCCAGAATGGCGACTGGTACGACGTTATTTATAGAACTGAGGGCACTGGGTCCTGAGAGGAACCTGAACCCTCCAGATGTTCAGATAAAAGCGTGTTTATCCATCAAGCTGGAGGTCTGAGAAAATATTACCCGAAACGCGGTGTGTTATATTGGTATCATGACAAGAGCTGCATGAGTCTATGGCTTCCTGGCCTTTTTTCCTTCCTTTCTTCCTTCCTAATGTTCCTTCTTTTTTCCTTAACTCCTAGCTTCCTTTATAATTTCCTTCCTACATTCCATATCTTTCTTCTTTCTTATTTCCTTCCTTTACTCTTTCATGATCTGCTTTGTTCCTGGCTTCATTCATTGCGTCATAATTTCCCTTCCTTCCATCATGTCTTCAGAATTTACATTCTTCTTCTTCCTTCCTTCCTTTTATTCTTCATTCATGCTTACTTTATAACTTGTTCCTTCATTCCATTCTTTCTTCTTTATAATTTCTTTCCTTATTTTTAATTGCCTCCTAATTTGCTTTCCTTTCATGGTCTGCTTCCTTCCTTCCTTCCTTCCTTCCTTTATAATTTCCCTTCCATCCTTTCTTCATAATTTACCTTATTCCTTTCTTCCTTCCTTAAGTTTACTTTATAATTTCCCCTTCATCCCCTTTGTTCTTCATAATTTTCTTACTTTCTTGATGTCTTTCTTTCTTATTCCATTTTCCTCTCATTAAATTTCATGATCTGCTTCGTTCATTCGTTCCTTCCTTCATAATTTTCCTTCCTTCCTCTTTTCTTCCATAATTCCTAGCTTCCTTTATAATTTCCTTTTTTTTATCCCATCCTTTCTTCTTCATGATTAAGTTTCTTCCTTCCACTTTCTTCTTCTTTCACAATCTTTATTTATTTATTTATTCTCTCCTTCATTCCTTCCTTCATAGACTTACATATTTTTTTCTTTCTTTCCTTCGTGCTTTCCTTCTTCCCTCCAGGGACAAACAGATTCATGATCAAGCTATAACAACTAAACACAAATTCTCCATCACCTCCATCACATTAGTTGACACGGAAACCTTTAACATCTTCGCCTCAGTTGACATTTCCCGAGACACCAGCAGTGAGTATTATCACCTATTATTGCTGCGTGCTAACCACTCCGCTCCATCAGGGAAACAGAAATGCCATAAATAGCTAAGAGCGTCTGACTGTACTGACGATCTCAAATGGTTCATGAAGGCTTTTAGAAATTCTACACCCTGGGTCATTGGTGGGACTTATGACGGAGCAGGAACGAAGCCTGCGAGCTGAAGAAAGTGTCATGAGGAACGTGAGGCTGTCATCATCCACTCAGGCTCAAAAACAAGACTCAGCTGCTGGTTTCCCCTAGTGGAAAACCCAACAAATGGCAATCTCTCTCTCTCTCTCTCTCTCTCTCTCTCTCACACACACACACACACACACACACACACACACACACCACACACAGACACTGCTTGCATGTGGTTTAAGCCTAGAAGTTAGACAGCAGCTGCAGCCACATTCCATACTGAACGATAACACAAGGGGAAGCTCGGCGTCTCCACTGACAGCCACCGGCCAATAGAGAAGAAAATTGCACATTACAAGCCTCATGTCTTTTTGAGCTGAACTAGAAAAAAAACAAAAAAAACAAGCAACCCACTCACCTCCACTGAATGGATTATAGCCCTATAAAGATCAAGCAGAGCAAAAATTATCGTCCGATACTCTCTGTTTCTCTTTATTCCAATACAGCTGTAATAATAATAATAATAATAATAATAATAATTTAAAAAAATGCTCTAAAGGATACTTGATTTGGTCTGTAATGAAAAAAGTTAAATAATGAAATATAATTTTATAATTGAGAGCACTGTTGAGCATTTGAAAGGATTTGAAATAACACGATGGTGCTCTTGTCTTAGTTATTGAGCTGTTGGAGTGATTCAGAGCCAAAACTTTTACATTTTTTTTTAGTCCAGCTCGTGAACCCCTGGTGGCCTTTTTGGACTTGAACAATAAGTTCAACAATAAATTATGAAGCGCAGGTCGTGACTTACTGTAGAAGCGTGATGGAGAATAGAAAGGTCATACTGTAGGAACAAGAAAGGCCATCACATGGCAAGTGACTGAATGGAAAAAGGGCTCATGTGTGAATAAAAGTGAAAGGTGAGAACAGTAGATCACAAGCAAAGAGATCACTTCAAGCATGTAAAGTTCACCTACCCTCCACTTAGGCCTTCCAAAACATAAGCCCATGTCCACTGGCTACTCAGTCCACAGTCAGTCCAGGCTGCCCTTAAAGTCTTTCCATATGATATGGTGTGCTGAAATGCTAACACTAAGCCAATCAGTGCTTTATAGCTGCTGTCTGATTAGTGGATGCCCAATTTAGCATTAACGTTTATCATGAGTTTCCAGTGCACGTACTCACACACACACAGCTTAGCTGGAGTTTGAGTAGACCTACGAGAAGCTCTCTTTCTCTCTCTCTCTCTCTCTCTTTCTCTTGCTTGCTCTTTCCTCTGGCAAATCTCATTTAGAGGGGAATAGAGTTTTCTTTGTGCACTCATGAGGGACAGACAGCCCATGTGGTGGAGGAAAAGGAGGGACGAAAGGAGGGAGGGAGAACATCAGAGTGAGGAGGGTTGGGGGTGTGGAATAACGTGTGTGTGTGTGTGTGTGTGAGAGAGAGAGAACCGGTGTTTCCTAACAGGGCAAAGGGCATGACCAGCTGTTGGGAAGAAATACGACTGAGACGAGAAAGTCCTCACTGCAGCTGAACGAGTGTGTTATGGTGCTATAGTAGTCTGTAAACCACAGTCCCATCGATTCTGACTCGTCGGGAGGCTCGGAGTCATTTTCTATAGCAGCAGCTCTGACGGCTGTACGGGATAATTCCCAGGTGTAGATCAATGCGACTCTTAGCATTTCTGGAGCAGCGGACTGAAGTCGCAGGGTTTTTGCTCCAAACCGCGTCACACATCACTTCACTGAGTCCTTTGCAAGAGTTCCCGAGTGTTTTATTCCTTACAGTATGTTGTACTGTAGATGCATAATGACTGTAGCCCATCTGTTGGAGCCCAAGACCTCCCCTAACTTTTTTTTTTTCCTTCTCAAGGTTCCTTCTTAGCACAGGACTCTTCTAGGCTTAGTGCTCTTCTGCAATATACATCACTAAGCTACCCGCGTAAATCTCGCATCTGGCAGCTTCAGGGTTCGCTCAGTTACTCTCACTATTACAGATTTTGCCTTTATGCAAAGACTTTCCATTGTCATTTTCATGCTGTTCTTTGCACAATCATTACCATTTGCACTGTTGTCACTTTGCCACACATATAATTGCACATCAAGGTTGCACTGCAATTAACTTAATTTTACTTATTAGTTAACTTTTTTTTTTACTTGTGGTTTATTTATAGGCTTCCTATATATATTTTTCTTTGTTCTTAGTATTGCATCCACAACTTGTCTTTGTGTTACTCTCTCTATTGCTTCTGTATATTTGAGAATTTACTTCGGGATCAATAAAGTGACGGCCAAAACATCGTATTGGTCCTAAAAAGTGTCTCGCCTACTGTAGGTGAAAAAAGTTTTTTTGAATTTTCAGATAGATTCATAAAACACTATTTTTTTTTATAATAGTTTATGTTTATTTATGTTAATATATTTATGTTGTAGTGTCTGTAACTTTTTTTTTTTATTCAAATCTTTCAATGATCTTAATTCTCATTCAGATGAAACTTGGCCAACCTGAAAAAATCAGGTATCATTCTAAAATTGAAATTTTTAAGATATTGTAACATAAATTTGAGATGGTTACGGACACTACAGATTTTTCGGGGGAAGAAAAATTCTTCATTTTGGTCATTTTATACTAAAAGCTTATTCCAAATTTTAGTATCCGAAAGAAATACGAATAATTTGCGTTTTAAATGATTATTGTTTGAAGTGAGACAGTATAACTATGAAAAATGACTATTTTTGGGGTTTACATAAAATCCTCTCTCCAAAACAGCTGAAGTTAGCAACTTGACATTTTTATGGAAGGAAGATCGGTCACTTCCATGTTGCATAAACTTCAGAGGTAGCTTCTTGGGTTCACACATTTTACGTATTATACATATAACAAAAAAAAAAAAAAAAAATCAGCACAAATACTGCTTTTTGGCCGAGTATTTATTTATCTATCTGTCTATCTATCTATAGTCGCAAAAAGTCAGGAAACATAAAAAAAAACACCTTTAAGCTGAAATGTTCTGTCCTTTTATCAGTGTGAATAATAATAATAATAATAATAATAATAATAATAATAAAAAATTTGAATTACTTAGGGCTTCTTTAACCTTGAAGTGACTGCTACTGGAAAAAAAAAACTGGTAAAAAAAACCAAACAAAAAAAAACATTACCAATATAACCACAGAGGTTTTGGTTTCCCCTTGTGCCACTGGAAGGCTCTGGCCACTCGGACCCCCTGTGACTCCAGAAGATCTCCGGGCATGTGCGTGCTTGGTGTCTGGCACCAAGTGCTGTGAGTTCTCTGGTTGGATCGGACTTGTTAGCGGAGTTAACTTGGAGACGGTGTAGGGAGCCTGGGTCTCTTTGCTTACTGAGACTAACTCCGTGTGTGCCGGGCTGTGTGCATGGTTGTGCCTTTGGTGCCCTTGATACTGTCACCAGTTCACTGGTATATAATTAATAATCGATGTTATGTGGTCTGGATGTGGGTGTCTGATGTGTGTAATGCAACAGGGGGTGTGATTTAGATGGAGGAGCTGCAGCACTGAGGCACGAAGTTAAAACCGAGCCTGCGTGTCAGTGAAAACCTAAGACAGCATGAGAAAATATACAGGGCCTAAAAAAAAAATCTTGGATTCTTTCTCATAACACTCACACACACACATACACACACATACATATATACAGACACATAAACAAAGTTAAATTTTAATCTGTGTTTTTTGAGCATCTGGCATGTACTCATAATCTCAAAGTCTTTTCAGGGTATGGTGTTAAAAACTCTAGTCGTTCAAAATGAGAGAAGTGTGTGTGTGTGTGTGTGTGTGTGTGTGTGGTCGTACCTCCACCACCTCGGTGCAGGCATAGGCGATGATTCCCTGCTCGTGAGCATCCAGCACGGCCACCTGCACCAGCGCATTGGGCTTCCTGTCCTTGAACTCTGCGAGCAGCTCTCTACATGCTGACAGACAGACAGGGAGAAAGCGAGAACAGGACAGAGCAAAGGTTGGTGAACAGAGTAATAGCTTTCTGAACACACAGGACACAGACAGGGAAAAAAAAAAGGCAGGAGGAGAGGGAACATAGGGACACGAGACAACGAGATGAGGTGAGAGAGTCTCGAAGCCAGCGTTCCACCATTATGGTTGAGGGCGTGGAATCACATACCCCACTTTTTCCCAGCGAAACAGGAAAGCACATGACTGAATCTCCTGAAACCTTCGGAGCGGTGCCTTCCCCTCTCTCTCTCTCTCTCTCTCTCTCTGTCTCCCTCAAAGCAACCCCTCCCCTCGTTTCCTACAGCAGGAAAGGCCAATCTCCCTGCAGTACACTCGAAGAGGGCACACAACGTCCCTCCCTCACTCTTTTTCTCCACTCTCACAGACTTTATGATTTATCACTCTTCAGTGAATGCCCACTCAAACAGTCTGTTGCCATAATATTAACAGGTCGTAATAAAATCACCAGCCAAATGACATAAAAGTTTGCTGAAATGACAGTATTTGTTAAACTGCAGTAATAAGCGACAAGTCACTTGTAGTTTGTAGTTTGTTAAAGCATAAGGAGAAGGATAAAATACATAGCACTATAAAAAGAAAACGTCTTTGGCAACGTATTGGTGCTGATTTTATTTATTTATTTATTTTTATGGTATACATATAATACAAAAAAAGTGTGAGCCAAAGAATCTACTTCTGAAGTGTATTGAACATTGGAAGTGACCGATCTGCTTCCCTAAAAATTGCTAACTTCTGCCGTTTTGCAGAGATGATTTTATATGTGTCGCAAAAATGGCCATTTTTCAGCGTCATACTGTTTAGCTTCAAACAATAATCATTTAAAATGCAATGAGTTTTGATACCAAAATTGGTTAAAGCTTTAAGAAGCATATGGCCTGTCAGCATTGTTTCTTAAATTGGATTTTGATAAAAAAAAAGGAAAGCAAAAAAAAATTGTAGTGTCCGTTACCAGGTCAAATACATGTTGCAATATCTTCACCATTTTGCATTTTAGATTAATACCCTTTTTCAGGTTTAGGTCTTTTCATGTGAAAAAAGTTCTTTATAGAGACATAAAAGCGCATAAAATTGTTTCTAGCAAATGTTTATTGTTATTATATTTTTTTTATCTAATAAAATTAAAAGTTTTATGCATATTTACAAAGTACGAAGCATGGGTCAGAAAATAAGAAGCATTAGGTATGATGTAAAATGGTGTTATATGATCCTATCTAAAAATTTACATTGAGACATTTTTTAGCACCGGCCCCATGTTTTGGCCGACTAGCTACTGTACATACACTTACTGGTAGAAACCAAAAATCTCTGCTACTTCCTTCCAGACTTTCATTTCATCTTCTCTATGCAGATTTAATTTTGACAGGATAAGATGTAAATATGGTTATGCTTTAAAAGTTTTCCAGATTATTATTTTTTTTTTTACTGTCAGACCACATATGCACATGGGTCAATCATTACAATTAAGCATGTTGCCGTGTCATAGCTTAATTACTTACAATCAATGAAGGCTGATGGAAAATTTTGTAGGTGGTGTAGTGCCACATAACTAGACTTAAAAAAAGTGAGATAAAATATTTAAAGCTTAAACAACTGCAGACAAAATCAGAAAAAAAAAAATTACTGTCAAAAATGTTTAATTCAGATTCGCTAAGTTCGCTAAGTCATAGCTGTTCTTTTCATGCAGTTAAACACAGCGTCCACAAGAGCATTTCATTTCTTTGTACACCCTTTCAGGAGCGATTTGGAAGTGATGAAAAAAGTGCAAGAATCTTTCCATCGTTCTAGTTAAAATACACGTATGCAGATTGTAACAAATTCAAACTTCCCAATTTTTGTGCTTCGCTAGCTAATGCATTTATTTTATGAAATATTTGTTAAAAATATTTTCACAATATTTAACACATTCTAATATTTTTAATGTAATGTGCCTGATTTTTATCAGCCTCATCATTGTGCTTTCTCGCTGCAATCGTCTGAGCATCATCCAGCACATGTGTAGCAATGTTCAATCTTTATTCGGCTAGCTTGGCAGTTTTCCATATCTGCCCTGGTGTTCTCTTGTTTCTTTCTTTTTTGTTTGACACACGTTTCATATTCCTCACTTCGGTAACTGTCTGTGCTTGTGCTCTCTCTTAAATACATGATCGATTTGCTCTAAGATGAGGTAACATTAGCCATGTTGATTGTGAGGCCAGCTAGCTTGCTGCTCTTGCGAATTGTAGCACACACATATAATGAAAGCATGCTAGTGCAAGTCCTTCTTGAGTGCCCTAGAGTGCTGAACGTTTAAAAAAAAATGCAGGCTGTAGTAACATTGACAGCTAATGTGATTAAACAAAAAACAAACCAAAAATATAGCTGCAAGCAACAATGAGCGGGCCCAAGCACCCCCGTCCAATGCCACGGGCACATGCATTTAAAGGGGACATACCAATACCATTAGGACATAATTTTAGAAAAGGGGGAATTTTATTTTTAAACCTTAAAAAAGCCCCAGATGCTGGAAGAAAGCATAACAATGTGATGTCACTGAATATGATTTACATTTACGGCAATTGGCAGACGCCCTTATCCAGGGCTTTTTTTTTTTTTTTCATTTCATTACACATTTGAGCAATTGAGGGTTAAGGGCCTTGCTCAAGGGCCCAACAAAGGTGCTGGGGACTGAACCTGGAATAGTCCAATCAGTAGTCCTACACCTTAACCACTGAGCTACCCCTGCCCTCATATGATGTCACTTAATGTGATGTTATTTTATATAATGTCACACAAACCACTATAACCACTTTAAGTTTAAGACATTGTCACAGCAGACCTGTCTGAGATATCAAAAATCCCTTCGCAATTCTTCATCCTCAATGTATTGAGATCACACAGGCCCAGTTTGTTGGTGATCATTTGAATACCCTAGGAGGAGTATATCAAAATCCATTGGGTGCATTTTGCAAACAATCCAAAACAACTGACGTCCTGTTGAGTAAAGCCCATGGCAATCTGTACCATGTTTTATGTTCATACGTGCAAGTATGTATGAGCTTTTGCATCCCATACACAAAATCTTATGTAAGGGCCTAGACTCTCAGGCATCCTGATCGTAGCAGATTCCACCTGCCTGCTAATTTTCATGAGTTTTTGAGCACGTTAAGACCCCCCAAAAGCCCCAAAAGTTGGGGAAAAATCCTTAAAAAAAACAATAGGGTCCTAATAATCCTCAGAAGAACAAGAGGGGCCCTTCACATATCACACACTATGATGTACTCTAATAGGGCTGATGTTATAGTACTTGGGCACTAATAAAATCCTTTCTTTAATCCTTTTGTGGTGCATCGCCAATCGCCCTAGGAAACCAGACAGCTATGCCTACAGTTGAAGAAAATGTATTTGTTGCGTCCTGTGCTGCTTCTCTGTGGCTTGTTGCTGTAATGTTGCACACATAGACAGAAAGTTAAATGGTCAACACTTGCTTCATCAATTACTGGTGTGATCATAAAGTTCCCATGCCAAGGTCAAATATATTAATGTTTTTTTTAAGAGATTAATTTAATTATTTTTACAGGCATGAATAAATAAGCTTAGCTGTTTTTTTATCTTACTATTTTTGCTTGTTTGTTTCTTTTCTCAGTTTTGCAGAAGTTGTCGGAGAAACCCACAGCAACATCCAGTACATAATCTTATCGGTAGTACACATATCAGAAATCTGAGCGAGGCTCAAAGCAGACTGCAAACTCTCCAACATTCATTACGGGTCCAAACGAAACATACGCGAGCAAGCTGTGGCCACACATCTGTTGCAGATGAACATCATCATTACAGTGCTTAAGTATTAAAAAGAAAGATAAGTGCAGTCTGTTGAAATGTGCATTTAACAAGATATAAGCTTGGAAAAATGCTTTGACATGCTGACCAAATTGAGATCAAAGTGCAATTTTTATCTGACAAGAATGAAAATATTTTAGTGATCGCACATTGACTGCTTAACTGGCTGACAGAGACAACGACACACTGCACATAGACTGAGGCTTCAAGCATCTCTGAACTTAGCATTTTACACGGGCCGTGCAAGTCAAACTGGGAATATTGATGAAAATTCTTGTAAATAAAGGCGTAAACCTGATCGATGTTTACAGACATCCTCAAATACAGTACAATGAGACTCTTGGTCTGAAAAACATTCAGCGAGTGGAATAGCTGACATAATTTGTCACCAGCTGGTAAAAGAGACGCATCTGCCTGTTTGAACTGTACATGCAATCATTCACCAACACCACTTGCACCTTACAGGAACTCGACTGGGAGTTATTTCCACATCCCTCGTACAGTCCTGACTTCACTCCAAGACATTTCTACATGTTTGGGCTATCAAAAGAGTTCCTGGGAGACTGGCGTTTCAGACGTGAAGTGAAGCAAGCAGTCCGATCATGGATCCGGCAGACTGAGAGAACTTTCTACCTTGATGGTGTCCAAGCACTAGTGAAACACTGGGATAAGTGCATTAGTGTAGCTGGGGATTATAAAGAAAAATAAAGGGAGTTTTCACTCCCAGAACCGTGTTCTGTTATTCAGCACAATCAACAGTACCGGTTTGACTTAAACATCCCTTACAGTTCAAATATCCTAGCTTTTAAATCTTTGACGATTTTAGATTTAATCTAATGAGGTATTTGATTCATACAGCATATTTACGTTTTACAGTAACTCTGTTTAGTGTGTGCTTGTGTGCCCAGTGATGGATTGGCACACCGTCCAGGGCGTATCCTGTCTCATGCCCCAAGTCCCCTGGGACAGGATCCAGGCTCCGTGCTACCCTGTACAGGATAAGCAGTATAAAAAATGAGAGAGAAAGAGAAAGAGAGAGAGTAGCTCTGTCCATCAGTCTTTTATCTACTGTACATACGTAAAGGCTTTGGCTTCCAACTGAGCATGCTTTTGATAAAGTATTCATTTAGAATTGCTTTAGAATCTGAGAGTAACCAAAACTTTTGACTGGCGGTTTATGTGTGTATGCGTAAGTCACAATAAGACACGAGAAGGAAAAAAAAAAAAACTTATTTAAAAAAAGAAAAAAAAAGAGATGATAAAACCTCAGAAATGTTCTAGAAGTTAGATAATAATGCACTGTTTAGAAAATTATGTTAAAAAATGCTTGTTCAAATGCAGCATTTATATTCTACATTTACTCACCAGGAGATGCTTTTATTCTGAGTGACTTACAATTGAGACCTGATTGTAGGAATCCACAGAGCCGCCATTAACACACTTTTGAAAAATGGAGCACATCATGCTTAGCCTGTCATCAGTGCCATTCTGTCCCGTTTCTCTAGGCGTTCTTTAAATCATAAGTCTTTTTATCTTTACAGGGTTTAGTAGCTTCATATATTTCATGCTTTAGGATCATTAAGTACCGGCTTCCTAACTGCCACTAAATGCAAAAAACAAAACAAAAAAAAAGTGCAAAAGTGGCCTTTACATTTTTTGTTCTGACAAAAAGAGTTCTATATATTTGTCACATTTGCTATTTTAAAAAAGAAAAACAAGACAACACACAGTATGCCTTGAGTCTTTAATGAGTGTTTGTTTAGATTCTAATCATTAAATCATATTATTTGATGCTTTTAACATCCGAATCACTTTTGCTAAATATTTATTTTGCCTTATCGTTTGCAGCGAAGTTCTTTGAAGTACACTTTTGTTAGAGATAACACCAAAGAACACCACAACACTAAGCAGAGTCATTTTCTGATATCAGAACACTTTGGCGAGCCTTATCTCATTTATACTGTAGCATGACATCTTTAAAGCGTTTCGTACATAAAGTTCAGATTTCTTTTGCTTCATCTCAGAGTGATCTTAATCGCTTGTTTGTGAGTTGTTTATTCTTGCTCTTACAGTGCTAACCTTTTAGTCCTGTCATTTTCTGTTGCAAGGAGAGACTAAACAGATACGAAATGAAATACTAAAATCAAAGGTGAATTTTGAGCAGAAAGTATTTTGCATGAGTTATTACCCCATGAAACTTCTCTTCATTTTGTGTTACAACCCAAAAATTAAAAAGACTTCATGAAGAATATGGAACCTGGGGTATAATTGCCCCCCTGTGTCAGATATCAAACCCAAAGCTATATGATTCTTGCATTGTAAGTACTGTTTTGTCCATTAACTGTCCAGGAAGAAAGACAAACAAGAAAAGCAGCCTCTGTGCAATTTTGATTGATTTATGTAAGAAACAGCATTTGATCTGAGATGGGTTTTCTTACAAAGCCCACATCATTACTGAAGTGTTAGAGAAGAAGTTCCACACACCATATAATCTATTACATCACTGAGTCCACTCCCATGTTAGGTGAAAGTGAAAGTGTCTGGATCAATACGTGCTTTGCACAGGTCTGTGAGGTGAATTTATACAACTGCGATGGGGGAAAATGACCCGGGTGTCTGGAGTTCTGTTAAATTACGGAATTTAAACTTTCAGAACTGTTACCTATTGTTTTACTACTGTATTGGTTTTGTCCAACAGGCAATCTCAAACCGCCTTCAAGCAAAACTCAGAGAAACCCCTGGCACTGGAGTTCCCAGAGCACAAATGATAAAGTGGAATTCCTAGCTCTCGGAATGTATTCTTTAAAATTAAGATGCAGTATTTGTATTAACCCCTATTGATAAGATTATTAATGTTTACTTTAGCCTCTATATAATTAGTTTGATTTTGGTTCTGGACAAAACATAACTCTGAGCTACATTAGCTAAACATGACAAATGCATAATCCTTCTCATCTCATATGTCATAACCAGGGCTGAACATGTAATACAGTGTAAACAGTGTTTACACATTACACATTCCTGAAATAGCATTTACTCACTTATGACTATCGCTTACCTCTGACTAGCATTTATTCACCTCTGACTAGCATTTACTCACCTCTGAAAAGCATTTACCCACTTCTGACTAGCCTTTACCCACTTCTGACTAGCCTTTACCCACTTCTGACTAGCCTTTACTCACTTCTGACTAGCATTTACCCACTTCTGACTAGCATTTACTAACTAGCGTTTACCCACTTCTGACTAGCGTTTACCCACTTCTGACTAGCATTTACTAACTAGCGTTTACCCAATTCTGACTAGCATTTACTAACTAGCGTTTACCCACTTCTGACTAGCGTTTACCCACTTCTGACTAGCATATACTAACTAGCGTTTACCCACTTCTGACTAGCCTTTACCCACTTCTGACTAGCCTTTACTCACTTCTGACTAGCATTTACCCACTTCTGACTAGCATTTACTAACTAGCGTTTACCCACTTCTGACTAGCATATACTAACTAGCGTTTACCCACTTCTGACTAGCCTTTACCCACTTCTGACTAGCCTTTACTCACTTCTGACTAGCATTTACCCACTTCTGACTAGCATTTACTAACTAGCGTTTACCCACTTCTGACTAGCGTTTACCCACTTCTGACTAGCATTTACTAACTAGCGTTTACCCAATTCTGACTAGCATTTACTAACTAGCGTTTACCCACTTCTGACTAGCGTTTACCCACTTCTGACTAGCATATACTAACTAGCGTTTACCCACTTCTGACTAGCCTTTACCCACTTCTGACTAGCCTTTACTCACTTCTGACTAGCATTTACCCACTTCTGACTAGCATTTACTAACTAGCGTTTACCCACTTCTGACTAGCATATACTAACTAGCGTTTACCCACTTCTGACTAGCCTTTACCCACTTCTGACTAGCCTTTACTCACTTCTGACTAGCATTTACCCACTTCTGACTAGCATTTACTAACTAGCGTTTACCCACTTCTGACTAGCGTTTACCCACTTCTGACTAGCATTTACTAACTAGCGTTTACCCAATTCTGACTAGCATTTACTAACTAGCGTTTACCCACTTCTGACTAGCGTTTACCCACTTCTGACTAGCATATACTAACTAGCGTTTACCCACTTCTGACTAGCACTTACTAACTAAAAAGTGCTAGTCAGATGTGGGTAAATGCCCACATCTGACTAGCATATGATATATATATATATATATATATATATATATATATATATATATATATATATACTAGAAGAATACCCATATATATTATTTATATATTATACTAGAAGAATACCCACTTCTGACTAGCGTTTACCCACCTCTGAAAAGCATTTAGCCTCTTCTGACTAGCGTTTACCCACTTCTGACTAGCCTTTACCCACTTCTGACTAGCATTTACTAACTAGCACTTACCCACTTCTGACTAGCATTTACTAACTAGCATTTACCCACTTCTAACTAGGGTTTACCCACCTCTAAAAAGCATTTAGCCTCTTCTGACTAGCGTTTACCCACTTCTGACTAGCATTTCTAGCATTTACTAACTAGCATTTACCTACTTCTGACTAGCATTTACTAACTAGCATTTACTAACTAGCACCCACTTCTTACTAACATTTACTAACTAGCATTTACCCACTTCTGACTAGCGTTTACCCACTTCTGACTAGCATCCACTAACTAGCATTTACCCACTTCTGACTAGGGTTTACCCACCTCTAAAAAGCATTTAGCCTCTTCTGACTAGCGTTTACCCACTTATGACTAGCATTTCTAGCATTTACTAACTAGCATTTACCTACTTCTGACTAGCATTTACTAACTAGCATTTACTAACTAGCACCCACTTCTGACTAACATTTACTAACTAGCATTTACCCACTTCTGACTAGCGTTTACCCACTTCTGACTAGCATTGACTAACTAGCGTTTACCTACTTCTGACTAGCGTTTACCCACTTCTGACTAGCATTTACTAACTAGCGTTTACCTACTTCTGACTAGCATTTACTTACCTTTGATTAGTATACTGTATAACTACCTCTGACTAACATTTACTCAGGTCTGACTAGAATCAGAATTCTAGCAATTCTCCTAGAATGGCTTTTCAACAACTCATACTTCATATTTCTTTCCCAGATCAAACCATAGTGTTTTCTATATTGTGCTGCTTATTCAGCATTTTCTGCACCTCGAACGTCTACTGTGACCAATCTCTTGTGTCAGGCAGCTGAGCAGTTAAAGTTTGACAACATGGATATACGATGATTTATGAAGCGTGGAAACGGCATCCTCTTGCCTGTACCGAAAAAATACCTCTAACACAAACTGAGAAAAAAAATCACAACAAAATAAAACTGTCCTCTTAATATTCTTTTATATACAGTATATATTATAGGACTAGAAATGTTGTAATGTGATTTTTAGTTTTTATGTGATTAACTTTTTTGCAAACATGAAAAGTTATTTTTTTTACTTTATTAAAATGCAATGGTGGATTGTTCAGCTATTTTAATGTTGGCTGATGTTATTCCTTATTATTTCTTATAGTGTTACACCTCTCTGTTAACTCGGATTAGGGATTGCAGTGGATTAGAACGGCCATCACGTCAATATCAAGACTTTAATGTTCAGCATGTGCAACAGTCAAAAAGGCTGCCATAAACAAGTTGGCGAGTAACATTATGCTTAAAAAACGATTACTTAGGTGAAGAACATATTTGCAATTTTGCAAAAAAAAAAAAGACTTCATTTTATTGCTTCATAACGTTACTGAGTCTCGACCTGAGTAACGGATCAACCCCAGATCATAACACTGTTTCCAGAGGCTTGTATAGTCGACACTATGCATGATGGGAGCATCGCTTCATGTCCTTCCCTTCTCACTCTGACACGCCCATCACTCTGGAATCAGCTTAATCTGGTCTCATCAGGTCACATGATATTTTTCCATCATTTTCCATGTTTCTTATGGCCATACAGCTGTTTAACATGAATCATTTGAGTTCTCATCACATTGTTCATGTGGAGGTGCTCTTACTGTACTTTCGCTATTAAATATAGCTGTAATTTCTACTGTCAGATTTTTTTACTAAGCATTTAAATGATCACTATTCATTATGTGTTTTTTTTCTGACCACTTCCACAGTTGAAGGTTTAGCACAGTCATTACAGGCTTTAATAATGTGTTAGGCAGCTCTTAATTCCAGTAATTTCAAATCTCCTTAATTATTTTCGGTACTTGATGCAGACTAATAATACGACCCTTTTGAAGTAGGAACCTTTTTTTTTTTTTTTGTCCAGGCAGTGTATTTTTCTTTTAGAAGCTTTCAATAATCAATATCACTGTTCTTTTTTTTTTCTGTTGCAGATTTTGGGAGCCAGTATTTACAAATGAAAATGAAGCATAGAGATACAGTAACATGGAAACACTTTCTGTGGTTTCTGTATAAGAGACATCTGTACAGTACATCTGGTTCCATATGCTTTCACTCATTCTTTAATCAGGATTTTTAAACTCTTATTATAATCTTAAGGGACCACAAATGTATACGCTTATGGACGGATACATGGGCAAACCTCAACTCTTGAATTGTGTTGTGTTGTTTTTCAGTCTTTGCGGTTAAAAAAGTCGTGTTATAGGTGGAGCATTTTGCAAAATCCTACAAAATCCACATTCTTATAAGCAAAGCAATTTTGACATAATTGCACCTATCGATTTTTTAAACAATTAATTTTTTTCCTCAAAACCACCAAAACTGAGATCTCTCATTAACTGTTCGATTGTTTAATCTGCATTGATTCCTCAGCTCGCCAAACTTAAACAAAGAACGAACCAAATGCTGCTCTCCATGGGGAATGATTAGTGTAACAGAAATGTGTAAAAGTTGTTAATTTGCTATTTTATCAATTTAACCAGGGCCAGATTTTTTTATAGGCATTGTTTTTGTTTTTTTATTTAGTATGATTCTGTTCGACAATTACTTGATTAAAACTGCGAGGCTCGGCCTGAGATGTGATGCGTGAAGTAGAACACGACGAGTCATTGCTCGATCATATACACTTTATGATGAGACTTACAGTATCTCACATCACTTCATCTTTCTTGATGTGCTCTCTGAAGCAGCGCATCCATCACACACACACACACACACACACACACACATACAGTACATATACACACCCATGCACAGTGCCTCCTGAGTAAGGCCCTGCGTTCTTTAAATCTAATCCGTTATTAGGATAACTGCACTCAACTCGAGCTGAGAATTCCGTCATCTCGTTCTCTTATGTACACACACACACACACACACACACACACACACACAGACAAACACACCAAACTGTCTGAGACGCTGTCATCTGTGACTGGAGTTTTCTTTTTTTCTTTTTCCTGTAGGCAGAGCTGAAGAAACACATTTATTCCTTAATGGTTCTCACTCCGAGTTAGAATACAGCATCAGGTCAGGGATGTGAAAAGAAAGGTCCGCCAAGGTGAGCAGGATACGCCTTTCAGAGCAGGCTAATTTCCGACTCTGTGCTAAGAGAGCGAGCGTTCATGGCCCCGTGGCAGTCAGAAGCACAATACCCAAGAACCATTTTCCACGAAGTTAACAAAGCTGAGTATTTAGGCAGTACTACTTTCTCTTTGCACTTACTCTAACCTCTCAGAAGACAGGAGCAGACTGTATCTTCTAGGCAATGAACACATGCCACAGGGGTGAAGGATTTTCTAAAGGCATCATGTTTTGTACCTTTTATTATGCACACAGGAAGACATTAAATAGTGCCTTTAATGTCAAGTCCAACACTTATAATTAATTCTAATCATATTTATGATTTTACACGATTAAAAACAGTTATAAATATTACGATGCAGTTATCTGTAAATAACAGGCAATAATGGGATAATGTGGTTCGATTTTCATTTCATTTCATTTCATTTCGAAATCATTTAAAATATGACCCCCAAGGCCTTCTCATAAAAAATCGACAAACTTGAGTAGTTTTTAGTTTTAATAAAAATGACTTTAAATGTGCATGAGTAATAAATTTATTGTAATAAAACTTTTGATATGTGTGCAGATAAGGGCCTTGCTCAAGGGCCCAACAGTGGTAACCTGGTGGAGTTGGGGATCAAACCGCCGATCTTTCGATCTGTAACTCAGTGCCTTAGCCCTCTGAGCCACCACTGCTCTTAAAATCAAAAGATTAAAAGATTAGCCTGATCTGCATGTTTTTGGACTGTGGAAGTAAACCAGAGTAGGTGGAAGAAAGCCACCAAACATGGAAGACACAGTATCACAATCCTGTACTGTACATGAGTTAACGTAGAGAATACCTACATAAAAGTCAAACTTGATTATAAAATACAAGTGTACTCGCCTTCAAGTGTACTTAAGCATTAAAACTTTTGGTCTTGTAAAAAATGGCAAACTCAAAAAGTGAACATGGAACATTAGTTTTCATTACTTAAATTAAATTCACAACATTTCATTTCATTTAATATGAAGGAATTAAGGGTACAGTAGTTTAGGACTATGTACTGCATATTCAACTTTTGTAGTCCCCCAACACACACACACCTATATTAATGTTTAATTTTTAACATCTTTTTTTAAAACACATTATCAAAACAAATTTACTATACGTGGAAAAAAAATAAAAATCTTGTGCAATGAACCTGGTTCTGATATTTACATCATGTGCTTCGGGAAACAAGAAATTATCTCTTTTTATTCCAATTTTTTAGAGTCGCCTGCATGTCGTGGTGATAACGCAAAGAAAAAAAAAAAGAACGTCTGATCCCAGTAGAAGAGGTGATAAGCTTTAAGAACAGAATTATCCATCAAGTATGTCACACCATTGTTAACCTCGAGCATTGAACCTTTTTAATATTAGGATAAATGTATGCAGTAATCTATTCACCTCATTTTTTTTTTCATTTTTTTTTTTTTTTACAATTACTCATCTAAAATTCAAGAGAACACAAGGTTACAAACTGAGTACCTAGTAGAAATTAATTAACATGCATGCTATCCAGCTGTACTGTGGGTGGGTGTGTGTGTTGGGACGGGGGGGCTGGGGGGTGCGTGGTGGGGAGGGGGGGGGGTTGATTTGCCAAATGAAATGGCTCTCTCTTTAAAGTTTAAAGTTTTCCATAATAGTTAAAGTATTTAATATAATATAATATTTATAAAGTGTTTTGCAGAAGAAGAACGCCATTTAGCTGAAAAGACGCCCAGGCTTCAGTGAGCACTTTAGGCCAGTATGTTGCAGTAAACGCCTTCAAGGCTGACCAGGATTTGCAATCAGAAAGTGAGTTTGATTCTTACCAACTCCGGAAATTCATGATCGAGAACCGAGTCGCATTATACATCATGTCCAACTTTCAGGGTGGGTGCTGAGCCCGCTATTTTTTTAACAGCTACAAGCGTTTCAGCTCTTGATTGCGCTTCAAAGAATTAAATCACAACGCAAATTGTAACCTCGACGCCTGCCATAGAAGAACTCCGAATCCCATTTTACAAAATCTAATTTAGGGTTGCCTGTAAGGTGTCAGCTGAACAGTGTGCCGAAAGCAATGAGTCCTAACTGCCTGCCTTCTGTTTATAATGAAACAAAGCATTGATTAATGTAGAGCATTTTAACACACATCACTGTCATGCTGCTGAGAAATATGCTGCACTGTATAGCAAATCTAATTTTCTATCTGCCACATCTGTCTACAAACAAACAAAAGCTCATCTCCTGAGCATGTAAACAAACTGAGCGAGCGTGATATTTACTCCATATGCGTCTGATGAAGTAGTAGTCCAAGCGATACTCGACTGAACAAGTGCGACATTTCCTTTCATCAACTCAAAAAGCTGCGTAATGAAAAGAGGGATTGCGTCTGGGTGAATAAAAACTTTTTGTGTGTGTGTGTGTGTGTGTGTGTGTGTGTGTGATGGGGGGGGGGCACACCTGAATAGACTGTAACCTACTCTCATGAGTGGAAAGAGCATCATGACGTAATTGAGGCTCGTAATCAAAGCAGGAGCAGCCAGAAGTCTGCGAAGTGTCTCTGCTAAACCAGCATGGGGAGGATTAATCCAGATTTACTGCTACTGAGCATTAGGGCTAAATGAACCTTTTTGCTAGTTTGAGATATGCTGCCATTATCCACAATTCATTACCTTCAAATTGCACAATGTTTATGGCACATTTGCCAATTTCTAAATGAAAAAAAAAAAAAAGCTGCACCGCAGCCTGGGATTGTAGAGAGAGAAAGAAATCTTTGTTGTAGCAAAGAGCTTTCTCCAAATGTAAGCTAGAATAGGTAGTTATTCACGAGTGTGACAGGCTTTTCTTATGTCACGTCATGCGGCGGTGTTATAAAGTCAAATTTTCGGAAGCATTTACACAGAAATAAAGCTTTTAGAGCACAAGTTCAAAGCTGTCAGAACCAGAAACGGAGCAAGGTAGGCCTGAAAAATGTACACAGCATCGCGGGGAAATAAATCGCACAAAGGATAAGCCGGGCTAGGAAGTGGAAGCTGTGCGTTTTCAAACGAAAGGAGCACAATGTCTACGAGTGATGGAGGCGTCTTTTCAATTCGGAGTTTAAAGAACTGAGCTCTGGAGACGAACACCGCCTACAATGCTAATGCGACCTGCATCCGGGCTTGCATCGTATCGCTGGCTGCCAGTCCGAAGAAACACAAAAAGCCCTCATGTTTAGGGTTAAGTAACGGATTTTGAAGCATCCTGGCCAGAGATCCGCATCCCGGAGCCCCGCGTTCTCAGCACATGAAGGCTTTTGTTAGGACTACATTACTGGATCAGTGAGTGGAAGAAGCATGTTAGTCTTTATCCTGGCACTTTGGCTGTACAGACAAACATGTTCAAAGGTTCAAGTCTGAAGATAAGTGAGGAAATGAACCATGTCCTGTAAACAAATAACATGGGATGAATCAGAATAACAGAAAAGTGCTCCAGTAGTGCTGACTGTACTTGCTAAACCTGTGACAGATCTGGAGTAAGGAGAATAAGGATGTATAAAGGTCCTGGAGGGTTTTAAACAGAGCATGAATTACTAAACTGTTCAGGTGAAGCACACTTGAAAGGGTTCTACTTTGAAACATCACAAGAGGAAAACTCTTTGATGAGGAAAAACGGAAAAGAAAGTTTCTTAAATGTGAAAAAAATAATATATATATAGTAATACCAGTGTATCTGTATGGGAATGATGAAATGTTCAGCAAATTATTTTATCAAATCTGTTTCAGTCCTGAGCTGGGTCAAGTTTTTCAGTGTTTTTCAATTCAATTTCATCTCCCAAAACGTTCTTAATAGATGGATTCCAGGGTTAATCGATTCCAGGGTGTCCTCGCGCCCTCGGAATAAAGCCAAGTCCTGAACACTTCTGAAACTGATGAAAGTAAATGAACAATTTCTTTCAAAAACAAAATCATCTTACAGTTTTTTTGGCTATCTGTAAACGTTTTATAAACGCCCTGCAAGGCTTATTTTGCGATTTTTCCACCTGTACGGACAAATGCATCCCTTGCTCTACCTTGGAGACTGAAATGGTGATGAGTTTGACTGAGGTCACATTTATGTGCTGGGCGTCTGGTCAATGAGAGACATCATGTCCGACATGATAAATGTCTCCTACAGTCACATGGGGACAGGCACTCTTTTAGTAACGTGATGCGATGGGAAATATCAGGAAGTCAAAGAGAAGAAAAACCTGCACGGTGACCTCACAGACTACAGATTATGCTTTACTTTCATTACCGCCGTCCCTGGTGACGGGAAAAATAGTGTGTTGACGATTACAACAACAAAAAAGGAAAGATTTTTATTTGCAAACTTAAGATATTACAGCGGTCAACTGGAATGGTCAAAAAAAGAAAGAGAGAGAGAAACAAGCAACACTTTTATCTGTGCCACCAATGCCCATCTAATCAACCCTGGTCCTGTCTGAATCCTAATAGAAAATCTGAGTGGAGGAATATGAAAAGAGCTCAGAGGACTGACGGCTAAATGAGGGATTCCACAGAGCAGGCCTGAGGAGATCTGGTATTTTCGTATCATTACAGTCAGTTTCATCAGATAGTGCCAGCGCAAATCTGCCGCGTGAGTGACGGGATCTCCCACACGCGCGCGCACGCACGCCCGCAACGTGAAGCCATCATATCAAACTCTAATGGCAGACCTTCAAGCGCTCAGACTCCAAGTATGAGATGTAGCCTTTGATGTGAACTAGCCGATATGAAAAGCGAGCCAGTGTGGTTTATAACTACAGACAAAAGACTAACATACAGCGGCACTGAGCTGTAAGAGAGCGACTGCGAATCAATCAAATGTATAAGGGCTTCAGTACCGCAAGACCACATTTTGATCACATGCTGTTATTTATAAGATACGCAATAAGTCGACCCAGGAGATGAATTTGATTTGAATTCATGAATACCACGAGTTGCCGTTTCACCACCTGCGAAACTGCTGTGCCAATACAATTAAACACAATTACGCTGAACGTGATTCACAATTACCATAACAATCTCCCACGTGGAACAATAACGTCTGCCGATCCACGGGGCCGCAATTACACTTCACTGTTTATTTTTTACGACTGGAATATAAAGCGCAGTTCAGCTAAGACATGAATTCTGTTCTAATACGATGAAGCTCAATGGCCTCAAAATGCATTTAAATCCCATTAAAGAAAAGATAAGAAGCCACGAGGTTGCTACGGGAGACAAATAATGCTCCTTGGCTGATGGTTATTCATTGCAATAATTATATTAGCACTTCAATTCATTTGACAACACTATTTGCATGCATTCTCACAACACCTGCGTCTCTGCCATGTTTTATGAATAAAAAAATAATTTAAAAAATCGGAGCCTCGCACCTTATTTTTGGCGCTCTTCTAAAACATTTGTGACACCCTTCCTGTCTCAGGCGACGTCCAGGTTGCATCCGAGTTAGTGAAGCAGATGGTGTTTTGCATTAGCATTGCTCTTAATGATGAGTTTAATATGCCTCCATTTATAGGTAGCAAACAAAATAGAAGAAAGTTCAGCCGTTACTAAACAGGCTAACTGTTGTTCAGTATGGTGTGTAACTATGTAAGTCCACTTAAGTATACATTTATTATATACATTTATCATATACTTTCATCACATAATATCAGTGGCTTTACATTTCTTGCAGAACTCACATGCATAGCTTTTGAAACTTTGATGAAGTATTAGAGATGCAAACCCCACGCTTTAAAGGGTCCATATTGTAGTCCATAGTCTTTTTTTATTATAATTTTTTTAGGTCTCAGGACTTTCCTTAAGTGTGTCTGTTATTGCTGTATCTGAAAATGATGCATTTTTCAAACCTCAAATTTACTCTTACTTTTTTTTTCACTTTTCTTTCAAATGCACCATTTCAGTGTTGATGTAAATGGGATGATGCTGCGCCACGCCCCACCCCCAGCTTGGAGCATCATGCGAAGTTAGGAGCTTCTTTTTTATATGATGTCACATTAGGGAGAAAATATAATTGGCTTGTTTAAGCGCAAGACAATAAAAGAATAAAAAAACAAGAAAGAAATGCTTTTTTTCCCTTATATCTTTTCTTTGTACAGTACATTCCCACTAGAGACCTGTCTGATTGTCTAAAAATTTCCTAAAAGAAATGTGTTACACCTATAATAAACGGGTGTGAACATTGCAGCACTTGATCTTAGAAAGTATAAAGTAATATTTCCTATTGTTTTTAAAAAGTATCTCAAGGCTGGAGCAAATATACATATATACATCTATACAGGTGAATTAGCGCTTTTCGTTCGAAACTACTGTCTCCCCAGTCACTGCTGTGCAGGTGTAAACAGCGTTACATCAGTTCATTTATAACCTTCCTAAAGAGGCTCTTTACTGACGCACGGACCAGACACGGATTCATCACTCTGAGCCTGAGAGTAAACGGCAGAGTATGGAACGGAATCATCCTCAATCACCGACCGAGAAAAAGTTCAAAAGTCAACCATCAGCTGGAAAATTCATCAATGCTTAAAGTTTTCTGGGATTCTTAAGTGCTTGTTACAGTGAGATGCTTATTGAAGAGCTGAAGACTAATGTTCGCAGAGGATGCTATCTGAGGGCGTTGCGATCTCATATGACGATGCACGTCTGCGCACTTCTGGCCACACTGTCGAACTTCTGCAAGAACTTGGTTTCGAGGTGTTAAGGCATCCTCCCTATAGTTCTGATCTCACGCTATCAGACTGTCACCTGTTCGTCGCCTGAACGCAGCCGTACGAGGATGAAGAGTCACTTTTGGTGAAGAAGTGAAGACAGCAGCGCATTCGTCCATGCCTTGCAGCTCAGTTGTAAAGATTTTTTTAATGAGGGAATATGAAAGATTGCTGACAGACCGGCAACGTGTATTGAAAAGCAACAAGATTATGTTGAAAAATTATGCGTTTGTGTTTTTTCTTATTTTAATTCAAATTAATTCTACAACCAGAGTGCTGATCATTTTTAATTCATATATCAAAAAATCATATACACACTCAGAGGAGCAACAAAAAATGTAAGCACATTTCATCAATTGTTGTTTATCCCCTTTTTAAAACTCTAATTGAATTATGGCAGCAGTGTGTAGTATTATGTTTCTGTATGTAAAGATGTCAGAAGTCACGCCATCGTTGATTCTTTCATGTGACTTTGATCTTTTTGTGCATATATTTTTCATATCGAAGTGAGTATACAGTTTTTTGGGCCCCTCTGTTTTTATAGTACAGTACATGTTAGAGCTTTTAATTATCATATGTCTAGGTTCATTTACCACTGATACCTAATTTGCTAAGTAAATTGAGATGAAAAGTACATATGTCTTTAGTAAACACTTTTGCTTTATTGCTCACTACAGTAGGTAGCGGCGAGGATCGCCTGTATGAGAAATAAAGGGAATCTTTTAAAAGCCAGTTCTCATAATGGACATCAAAAAACCATGAAGCATAATTTGCCAAGCAATGCCTAATGAGGCAGCCTCATTAAGTCATGTGGAGGAAAAAAAGAATCACTGAAATAATAAGGTTTTACAAAACCACCCTAAGAGTCCAACGGATGCAGGTTATGTCAATGCTTTTAACGCCGAAGCCAAAGCACCTCAGGACTTCCATCATACTGTTCAAATAGTCAAGTGTTAAAATAAATCACAGCATCTTTTCTGCTTGAAATTTTCCCAAATGTACCCAGCTGTCTTGCTGTGCCAAACACTTTTGCTAATAGAGCTGCTAGTTAGAGAGAAACAGACCAGAGGGGGAAAATGAGTCTTACGATTTCTCATATCACTCTAGGGGAGCCACTCAGCCAATCATCTGTCATTCCACTTCTGCACAATGAAACGGTTTCATAGCACATTTATAAGTCACTAAAGAACACAAGACACTTATAACAAGTAGATTTTAAAACGTAGCACATTGTTGAAGAGTTTATATATGTTTAAAAAAAAGGTGACTGGACAAAAACACAAGGTCACTGAGTGAATGTAGTCCGTAGAGGTTCAGACGATGAGGACGTAAGCTTGTTAACGAACAGACGAACAGCCCCGAGAGAGTTGTTTGGCACTGCGGGCTATGCTTATTCAGGGAGAAAAACAATTGCAGCTCAGAACATCTAAAGCAGAATGAAGTAAATTAGCAGCCTGAGGATTCACGTAGCACTCAGCAATTGTTTCAAGCCGCAAAGTTTTTCAAGGTTCTTCGGGCGAATGGCATGTTTGTGCCTTGCAATGCCACATCAACATTAATTCATCTTCAGTTCAGTCCTCGTTCCCCACACTGACTGCATCGATGCGTAGTATTTTCGCAGATGCTCCTGTGACTTATGAAATGGAAAGACATAGAAATACAGTGGATTTATTATAATCTGAAAAACTAGAAAATAATGCCGCTGTGAACATAAAGAGAGAAATTCCCACCCAAGCACCAACAATATGACGAAGGAAACAAATACACCGCCTGAGCAAAAATTTTTTTTACTATTTTGGCAGGAGTCCAATTATTATGCGGCACCAAGCGAAGAAAACAACCAAGGAGATTTGTTTTTACTGGGACGGAGTTAGGAATCCTTCAACAGATTATCAAAACCTGGAAGGATAGCGCTGAACCGTCAAAGAAACGTGGTCCGAAAAAGATCATGAACGAGGATTATTTGAACGCTTGGTGAAGTTTCATGTTACAAAATCGACAGTAAAAGCCATAGATATGTTTAATAATAAAAGTAAAAGCATTTCCATACACACACACACACACACACGCAATGTGATGAGAACTCTCAGGATTGGGACTAAACAGCTGTGTGCCCATAAGAAAACCACTTGTTAGTGAGATAAAAAGGCGTCATTTTGCTACGGAGCATAAAGTTTGGAGGAATGGAAAAAGGTCATGTGACTCACCTGATGAGTCCAGACTGAGCCTATTCCAGAGTGATGGGCGTGTCAGGGTAGGAAGGGAAGCTCATGAAGCGATGCTCCCATCATGCATAGTGTCCACTGAACAAGCTCTTGGAGACAGTGTTATGATCTGTTGTTGATCAGTTACTCAGGTCGAGACTCAGTAACGTTATGGGGCAATAAAATGAAGTCAGCTGACCACCTGAATGTACTGAATCACCAGGTTATCACATCTATGGAGGGTTTCTTCTTCCCTGATGACACGGCCGTACTCCAGGGCTTCTCCAGAGTGTGAAAGAGTGGCTCTGGGAGCACGAGGAATCATTTACACACATGAACTAGACACCACACCACAGTGTGTGTAATCAAAGATAAGAGATAGTGGATGAAATTTTAGAGTGTGAGACCAAAATTTCCCCAAACTTCTTCATATTAAATTAAATGTAGTTTATTAAATTAAAGAAACAGAAACAAATGTTTTACTGCGACAAGCTGCAAAGTGCCTAACCTCTCGTCTGTTCCGACCACTCAGCATTCTGTATGGTTCATGCCTTCATTTTTAGCCTGCTTTTTAGACTTTCGGTCACTGTTTGGCTTAACAAACAAAAACACATTCCTCTAAAACTTCTCAGGTACAGTGACTGGACTGAAAATAACGAGAGACAAAACCTTGCCAAAACCAAGAGCCAAAAAACATCATTTAGGAAGCCTGGAGAACTTTTCTTTAAGACTACATTCGAAGGTCTAGAGCTTTGGAAGGAAAATATGAAGAAAGCAGGGAAGAAATTAAGACCTTTGCACTGTGCTGTATAGAAATATGCATTTAATTTTAGCATGCTAATTAATACTATTTAAGATGTCTTACCCAGGCTTAAATAAACTCCAGGTCATTAATTCCAATTAGTGAGACTTATCAGGCAACCTGTTACAGCATGAGAGGTTTATAATAAACAAATAAGACACCCGGGCTCTGCGGAGTAACAGTCTGAACATTTTAATGGTTCTTACAACTATATATCTGAAAATCAAGCCTTTTTTTTTTTGACAGCAACCAGAAAACAAGAAATCAAGAACAAGAGCAAAATGTAATGCAACTGATGGTCTTGCTAAGTAAAACACTCCAAAGCTAAGCTTATTTTGTTTCCAGTGAATGTGTGCATAAGGTGAATTATTTTTAAAATGTGGAATCAACTTCTAGGGTTTCAATCCCTGTAATTAGTTTATCAATGAAATAACTATTCTGGATCAATCGAAACACATACACGTGGTCCAAAAAATCTGAAATGATAATATAAAAATGTGTCTATTTTGCATTAGTGTCTAAATTAATAACAATACAAAACTTAATTCCAATTTTTATCAATGCCAAAATTGTGAGTGAAAATTGGGACCTACGAGAGGCGTTCAAGTCAAACCAAGACATTTCTCTACAGTATATAATCCCCTGTGACGTTAATGCACTTATCCCAGCGTTTCACTAGCCCTTGGACACCATCAAGGTAGAGCCATGGTCGGACTGCTTGCTTCACGTCTGAAACACTGGCCTCCCAGGAACTCCTTTAATGGCCTAAACATGTGGAAATGGCTTGGGACGAAGTCAGGACTGTACATGGGTGTGGCAATAAATCCCAGCCTAATGTTCAAGTGGTATTGGTGAATGATTGTGTGAACAGTTCCCATAGACACATGCGTCTCTTCTGCAAGTTTTAAAAGATCAGATGTGCACAGGGACGACTGCAGTGGGCTCCGAGCCAATCCGGCTGAGATCGTTATTCATGGACGTATGTACAGCCTTCTTTAAAACTTTTGCACCATTTAAATGTTTTACTGCAACTAAAAGTCTCATCACCAGACTGTGGTTGAAGTCTTCAAACTGACGTCGAAATGTCAATCTTTTTTTTTCTTCGTATTTTTAATTTTAATGTCCAGGTTTGACCCTCGTAGTAATAGTTTTATATCTTGAATAATACTATAAATAACCAATTGATATTATTATATATATATTTATGGCCCCAGGTTAAATCTGCATTCATGCATTTGTTGGCTAGACTTACTTGCCTTTTTTTTTTCTTTTTTTTTAAGAACATCAAACCTACTTACCATCCTTAATGTTACATCTATGAAGTAGCTTCTCAACATGTACAGTACAAAAGATTCTTTGATGAGGAATAGAAATGACCAAAATGTTCTTTACGTCTTAAAGTAATTTCACTGAACCCCACGTGGACAAGACTATAATTCATGCTACAGATTGGCACTAAAATTAAACAAGCCTATTCAAAGCTTTTATGAGGGTCATTACCTAAATATGACCTTTCTGTAAAAACCATTAAATAAGAACTTTCTTTGTCCAGACTAATTATAAAAGTGCTGACACTGTAAGAAATTCTATAGAGCACAGAATCTCAAATCAGATACACGGTGTTCTCGTGAAAACACTTTTGTCCAGTGGACCTGATCAGCTTCTCATTAAGCCTTTGATTAGTTTGATCAGGTGTTCATGGTCGAGTCCATACTGTCCAGTTGAAATGGAAAATGTGGGATTAGAGAGTAGAAAAGTGTAAATATAAAACAGATGAGTATAACAGAAAAATCTACAAAACAAATCCAATCGTTACGAGAGGTACTGCGTATCTGTGTATTTTATTATTCCTGTTGCAAATAAAAATAAAACTTAGTGTAAAATCAAGAGGCAGCACTGTGTCGTAGTGGTTAGCACTGTCGCCTTACACCTGCAGGTCCTGGGTTCGATTCCTGCCTCGGTGTCTGGTGTTCTCCACGTGCTTGGTGGGTTTCCTCCCTCAGTCCAAAGACATGCAGATTAAACATGCAGATTAATTGGCGATCCCAAATTGCTGATCGTGTGAGAATGAGTGTATGTATAGCATGTGTGTGCTTGTGTGTTCTATGATGGATTTTCACCTTGTCCAGGGTGTACCATGCTTGAATTCTGATGGTACGGTAGAGTATAGGCTTTAGGCTTTCTGTATCCCTGTACAAGATAAGCGCTATAGAAAATGAATGAATGAATAAACAATTGTAAAAAAAAAATTATTATTATATTAGTTTTTATGTTTTTATTATAATTATTATTGCTAAGTTACTTAAAAACCCAATTAGTGTGTGTGTGCGTGTGTGTGTGTGTGTGTGTGTATATAAGGACATAAATATATTATTTCTGGCTCATTCCTTTAGGTAACTGAGGTTAAGTTTAGGGTTAAATTTATGTGTCTTACAACATTTACTGGCTACATAAATAATGTCAGTGAAAGGTCCTTGCAAAAACAAAACTGTGTGTGTGTGTGTGTGTGTGTATAATCACTGATGTGCCCTGTGGTTAAATGATTATGTGCCATATTGACTATGTTTTATATAAAACAGAATGATTAGTTGAAAAAAATAATAAAAATCATTCTTTCCAGTTACTTAGCAACACATAGAACTAACAAAGGCCTTCACCTGCTAATCGGCACATGATTCGAGTCTTGGAAAGCCCCATCATGCCTTGAGTTTAAGACCACTGGCTGCCACAAAATAACACTCTGAAATAAAATATTCATCCCCTGGCATTTTTTCATGCCTTGACCTGCTGCTCTATGCATATATTAGTAAATGCATAAATGTATCTATTTGAGGGACCGTGTTTCCCTATCTGGCGGTGAGACGCATAATCTCATTGCTGAAACTGCAGGTTAGGAATCTGAAAGAGACTCGCTCCGGGTGGCTTGCAAAATAGCCATTTACATATCAAGTGCTAAAAATGGGAGATCGTTGCCCTAGGCGTGCAGATTCCACCAAGGATGGACTCACACCACGTATCAGAGTCACAGGGTGAATGTAGTGACAGAGTCTGTTTATTTAAGCCGTTTCATAAAGTCTAGAAACCAGTTAACATCACAGCAACGTACAAATCACTCCTGCGGCTAACCTTTCACTTGTTCGATTGACAATGCTTCCTCTATTGGACTACAATACCAGGGTTTACAAGCCTGTCTGCCTGACCTACCGGTCCGCCGTAGCAAAGCACATCACTGCTCTCCCTTTTAAATCTGCAATCAAATGGCCTTCGTTAAATGTTCATCATAGTATGCAATGCCTTATTTTTCATTTACAGGATTCTCATTTATTCATCCCCTCCGAGCTACATAATATACCCAGCTTCTCTTTATTCTAAAACTATAACATGTTTTCCTTAAAAGATCAAATATCAAATACTACGGATACTGGATTCCTCATCGTTTAATTAAACCAAAAACACGATAATAAACTGATTTATTAAGGACTCTTTTCAACTGAAATCGTATTCACTTTAATTTAATTTTGTATAGTGCTTTTAATACCATGCATTGTTGCAAAGCGACTTTACAGAATTGAAGAATGATGGAAACAGATTGGAACATATACGGGAAAAAAGTATAGATCATACTATAACAATCAGTTTGTCCCTGATGAGCAAGCCAAGGGCAACATGTACTGTTTTACATGAAATGTACTTGTTTTCTCTAAGTACTCTAAATCCTTTCAATCACTCATTTGATCTTTTTCTTCATCGCTTATTTGATGTTTGTGTTTTTCTGCCGTTCAGGAGATTTTTCTCCATTCAAGGTCATCATCATCATCATCATCATCAGGTCCTTTTTTCACCGTTTTTGAAAGCCTGTTGATTTGTTCCGAATTTTAATTATTTACATTTCTTGCTCAATCTACTTTGAGGCATCACAAGCCTTAATTGGAATGACTTGCCAATTGATATCCGAATGGCTCCGAGTTTACCTATTTTTAAATCCCTTTTAAAAACCTATTTGTTTTCCATGGCCTACTAGGCGCTACTGTGCCTACTAGTTTTATTAGTTTTGTGTGTATCGTGTATTTTTAGCCTTTTTATGATGTGGATGTACAGCACTTTGGTCAGTCTTGCGGCTGTTTTAAATGTGCTATATAAATAAACTAAACCTAAACCTAATTACTTACAAATACTATAGGTTCTGCAAAAAAAATGTTCTGATGTACAGTACTGTGCAAAAGTCTTGATCTGCCCTGGCTTTCTTCGTATGTTCCTTCCAAAAGCCAGACCTTCTTGTATTTTTAATGTAGTCCTGAGGAATAGTTCACCAGACTTACTAAAGGATCTTTTTTGTCTCTCATATATTTTCACTCCAGTCCCTGTACCTAGACAGTTTCAGAAGAATATGTTTTTGTTTGTTAACCCACACAGTGACCTATAAATCATTCAAGCATAAAAAAACAAACATCTAACTTAAGGCATGACCCAGTGAGAAACAGGTGCAGATGATGACGGATGATCAGGCCAGTGATTAGTGTACTGCTGAGACTGAATGCTGAGTGGTTGGAATGGATGAGGAGGGAAATGAGGTCGCTGCTGAGGTTGTTACAAAAACTTATATAGTTTTTTTTTTTTTTTTACTATATCTTTAGGAACTTTTCCATCTGTCACTGTAAAACATTTTCTTTCTTCTCTTCAATTTAATCACCATTGTTTTATTTAATAAGAAGAAATAAGGACAGGCTCTTTTTAACACTACTGTACAGTACATCTGTATGACTTTGCTACAAACTAAGGCTAAATCTTCATGAACAACGTCCTTGACCTGGATACCTCTGACTACAAATGCTATGAACCTGGCACGTATTTCTGTAATAATCAAAATACGTGGCGTAGTATCTATTAGAGGGTACTATTTAGTATTAGAGGATAGGGTATTTAGTAGTTTGGTGCACCACGCCCTGTATGATACCGTATGTGTTTATGAGTCTGTATTAGTCACAGCTCAAGGCTGTCCATGTCAACACTAAATAAAGTATCTGACATACAGGTATTTTATAAAAAATATATATAATTCTATATATTCTAAGTACCAGTCACCAACTATGCTTCAATGGTCCGACCTTTCATGCATATAAGATGCCATGCCAATAGAAGTTACTGCATTGTCTACATATTTTTATCATTACATTAAGGATGTCATCTTGTTTTGTCACCCTCATATACGTTTAAAATAATAATATAAAAGAATTCAGACATAAATGTATATTTTATGAAGTCGTTAATAATAGTGCACATGTTTTATATAAATAAATAACTAAGTATGGGCTATAGTAATGTCATACTTATGAGAGGTCATAGAGTGTTACAATGGATTATGACGTACTTTAATACTATGCAGAGTCACACCTGTGGACATAGAAACGCACATTCACACTAGTAGTCTTTTGTATATAGAGTATATAGTATTTTTGTATAATTTGTGTTTTGTATATTTAATAAAAATACACAATTAGATGCTAAACTGCATTTTTTTTTTCTTAATTCCTGCACTATGCAATTAGAATAAAGTTGTACCTACCTACCTACTGTACCTTCCCTCAACTAGTTGCCTGGTTAAATGAGTAAAAATTGTTAAATGTAAAAATTATACTTATTATTAAGCCTTTATTCAAGATCAAGCGAAAAATACTAAATATGCAAAGGACTCAAAGATCCATTGACCTAGACTTTTCCTTATACAAATAAGTGTTACAGATTAATGAATTAATGAGTAAATACCCGCAGACACATATTAAACCTAGGCAGCTCAGATGCCTTGGCAACAAAATCATTAACTTAATAGACCCAAAGGAGCAGAAATCCAGCACCCAGGCCACTATTATAATGAGAAAATAGACTGCATGCTTAGAAACACAATATGTGGTTGACTGATGGAAATTATGTAGCTTTTACGGAGAAAAGAAATCCAGACTTCACCACTGAACTATGCATTGTGAGCAGATCCTGTGGGTTTTGCTGAGATTGTGTGAGAGCATTAGAAAACCTTTTACTTTGAAATTGTGACATATACACAACTAACAACATTTCCCTGAAGTGAAATATGATTCTCTGAACCACAGCTAAAGGGGAAAACAACATCGTAGGAAAGAAATGGAATTAAACGATTTCGTTTTGTCTGTAGAGTAGCAGTTCCAAGAGCTTTTAGACAGACGGAATCTGATTCCAACCTGAATTAATTAGGCTTATGTTTCTTTTACTGTCTATGCAGTAACCTGATCATAGTGTCACATTCACATTTAGGACATCATACTCAGCTAGAGAGAGTTTACACCTCTTTAGACAGACTGGAAGCCAATGCAAGAAAATGTGAACTCAATGTGCACATGTTGGTGTCGTAGAGGACCTTAAGACAAAGAAAAAATCTAAGATTAACTTGTGCAGGCTGTTTGAAGGTCCTAAAACAACCTCAAGGCGAATGTAAGAACTCTACAGCCAGCGTACGATAGAAAAGTAAACTTTCTTTCACAAAAATAAATTGTTTTTAAGAATTAAACAGCAGCTGTACCAACTTTCTAAGGAGACTGTAGAAAACTCTGATCCCCACCGTAAATATCTGTGGTTTCCCCTGTGCAACCTAATACCTGGCTTTAGTTGATGGGTCACAAATGTCACTTTCACTTTAAGGAAGTATGATTATGGTTAATAAACCTGAGGTGCTGAAGAATAATTGGTACCCCCCTGCCTAAAAAGGGGGTCGGTGATAGGGGCATGGGTAAATAATGATGATGATGCCAAGGGCCCTACATACAGTATGCTACAGTATGATTAATGTTGGTTTACAAGGCGCCCAGAACCTCTAGTTCTCGCCCTACGAAACAAAAACAAATAAATAAGAAATTACCAAAAATGTTTTATTCCCTGCAAATCCAAAGGTTTTTCCCAGATAACCACACATTTAATAGAAATCTAATAGAATGTTTTCATATTTTATCATTTACCAAAGATCATTTTAAAGTTCGTTGGGAGTTAGAAGTTTCTTGGTTTCATAAACAAGAGCCTTCTAAACCTCAAAAGTGCATTGTGTGCAAAAAGCAGACGTGTTCATAATTCTAATGCTTGTATTAATATTAATGAGCAATAACATTTAACATTTATTTCCTTTACTTGACATTAACAGGGTGCAGCTTTACTTTAATTAAAACAAACAAAGAATAAAATGATGGGATAAATTTAACTAATTAAATTATTTAAAACCACACTTACAGTTTAATTATTTGGACCGTTCCCAGATTCCAAAATAGTGTTCAGCTAAAAAAGAAAAGAGCAAGGGTAATATCTGTGTGTCCAGTCATTTAGAAAGCAACAATTAAAAGGAAAGACTCTTTTATTTTTCTTGGCTTGGCAATGTTTATAGTCGTGACCTGGTAGAAGTGATTGATATGGGTGATGTAAGGTCTAAATCTGGTCTTGTTTGATTAAAGTGTTTTTTTCCCCCCTTTTAAATACTGCTGACTCACAGCTCCTGGGTCCCCGGGTCAACCTGGAGCTTGAGCGTGAGCTTGTGCTCATAAAATGTCTGTGTTGTGTCTGTGCTTTTAGCGTACCATCATTCTTTATACAGTATACTACTTCATTTTTATTACAACAATTTATTACAAAATTAACTATTTATTGCATTGCAAAACACATTCCCTTCAGATGGTTTACAGACTGTTATTGTAATAATCCTTATTAGAGGAGCATGATGTGCGCATGTATTTAGAGAACCTATGATCACGTCTCAGGAAATAATAACTGTAAACATCTCAAGTAAAAATGACAAATATAGATGAGTCTCTCACATAGTGATTGAATAGTGACGCTATTCACAGGGAAATATCTTAAGGATATTTATTTCCGTGTAATACAAGACAGATTTTATTCTCGAACATATGCTACGCAAAGGTAAATCCCAAACCCCAAATTTATGTGGACATTTGTTTACTGCTAGTGATTCCAACAAATGTAATTATGCAGCTCTACAGTTGATGCTTTATTACTCCGCTGTTGAAATATAAAGCATCCACTTCATGGCAGAAATAAGTGGTTATGCCTCTCTGGGGTGTGTTTCCTGAACAGTGATGTGGGGAAGCACTGAACCAGCCAACTACAATGGATCTTTTGGCACATCACACAGGAAACAGATTGTCATAGTGTTTCTAAATAGAAGAGTAACTTTGTGCAGAGGCAAAACTAATTTGCTATTTATTCATTCCCGATTTGCTATAAGGTATGCTAGAAAATATTGCACGTCTCTACTAAGTATATATACATACAGTATATTATACCAGAGTGGTGTTAAATTCCTGACTCTGATTGGTCAGAAATTGTTTATTCAATTTCTTTAACAGCAGATTTAAGACTTACAAATTATATGTTTATATTAATGTGCTCATTCAAATATTTATATGTTCAGTTCAGGGAATTGTATGATGGATGCGACATGAAAAGATTAAACTTGCAATTATTAATATAGTGAATTGTTTTCCATGACGCCTTGTTTATACAGCAATTTAGCCTTTAAACATGAAGTCTCTAGTATCAGCAATTGGCAAACTGGCAAAATTTTCAGGCAGTTTCTTGGAAACATAAATTTTTTTTAAAGCACCTGGTGTAATGGTGAAATGCTGGCGGTGTGTTAACGGAAAGGCTTCAGAAATAAAACTGTGCATTTGGGTTTTCAGAATTGTCATGTAGAAATGTACAAAAGTTATCATTACATTAACAATACTTAAAATTTTTGCTACCGGATTTATGGGAATGATGTAATAACCATGCAAATGTGCATATTATTATTATTATTATTATTATTTTTTTTTTTTTTTTTTATTATTTTTTTTTTATTATTATTATTACTGTAATATTATCTGTCATTTTGTAGTGAAATAATAAGGTTTGAAAATTATTATGTATCAATAATAAATACTAAAGTAATACTACTACGACTACTATTAATATTCATAATAATAATCATAATCATAATAATAATATTTTAGGAAAGTTTGTACTAAAACACAGGGTGGCTAAGACCTTTGCACAGTACTGTAGTTGGTTAAAATTAAATAAAATTAACTTTATCATATTACCTAGGATGCACTGAAAAAAGGATTTGTCACTTTATGTTGCGCAATCATGAAAGCTACAGGAATATAATATATTTATTAAAATATAATGATGCTAATAATGGCTAAAATGCTTTGGGTTTTGAGGGCTACATTCAAGCAAGGAAAAAAAATTGAGGAGGGAATGATTGTTTATAGCTGCTATAATGTGCTGTAAACTTGTTCTATGGATGAGACAAAACATTAACTATTAGAAAGAATAAAATATGAGGCAGAACGGCACCCCAAAAGCTGTCCTGATATATACAGTACCAGTACTGCCTTTTTATAGTTATTAATTTAGGCAAGAAATAGCAGAAGCTAATCATGATTTCATATTAGCGAAATTGTAATCAATTGAACAAGTTAATTTATAAGTTGTTAAGATTATACTTTTTAAACTTTATATTGGTAATTTTACAGAACCTTATTTGTGTGACACAATTAAACATTTAAAAACAATTAACCATACTGAAAAAAAAAAAAAACTCCTTGACTTCAACTTTTGTCATAATTGTTTATACTTCATAAACATTTCATGTTCTCTAATGGCCAAAAAAACTTTAGGTAATAATAAAACTGACCAACTGCTTGTTCCTGAACATTAGTTTTTTACCTAGCCCCTTTCTGCTCACCCTAGGGGAAAACAGCATAGAAAACAATATTAAGGGGCTTTCCAATCCAATATCCAAGCAACTGAAGCCCACAACGCAACCTCTAAATCCTTTTGGCCACGTCTGAAAATAGCAGTTTTCCCCAATAATACTTTTTGTTATAGAACTTTTATTAAGTATAAATATTAAATAAGCCATGGTGGATGTTGATGCAGTTCTTTTCCAGTGTGGATACTGAAAATATAATACTGTAGTCTGATGTTGATTTAGGAGCTTTCCACTTTTTACCCAAATAAAATTCACATTTTATGTTACATTTTACAAAAGACTTAAGCCTTGCACCTTTCCCAAAAAGAAAGACCTGTATAGTTTATTATGGCCAGACATGCAATGGGAAAAATTATTCTTTTGTTTATGTTTAGCTTTACCAAAACATGTTACAGTACAAGTGTATTGCTGTAAAATAAATAATAAAAAAGCATATCTTAAATATGAATTTAAGATTCATGAACTTCAAATATACCTATAATAATTCTAACGTCTAAAAGCTTCCACACAATCCTCTGCTTCAACCTGAACCAACAAAGTGATCAGCACAACGTAACCATTTTCTTTCTCCATTTCTAGCTGTATGAATAAACATACCTGCCGATATTTCGCTGTTTGGTTTGCTAAATATCATTAAACAAACTGGAAAGTGTTAGTTAGTTAAATAGGCAGACATAAAGACAGAGAGGCATGTGCGACTGTATTTTTTACTCCATAGTATAAGGTTACAGTAGGCAGGATGGTGGTCTAGTGGTTAGCACTGTCGCCTTGTACCTCCAGGGTCTGGGTTTGATTCCCGCCTCGGGTCTGTGTGCGTGGAGTTTGCATGTTATCCCTGTGCTTGGTGGGTTCCACCAGGTACTCCGGTTTCCTCCCACAAGACATGTGAGACCTTCCAAAGACCTGCAGATTAGGTTAGTTGGTGTTCCCAAAGTGCCCGTAGTGTGTATGTGTGCCCTGAGATGGATTGCTACATTACCCAGGGTGCTCCCTGCCTCAAGCCCAAGTCTACAAAATCTGGCTTTGGGGAGGATATTCAGTGGTAGTTTAGTGGTTAAGGTGTTTGGCACGTGGGACACTGGATGGAAGTTTGTGATTTCAATTCCCAACACCACCAATATGGTAATTTATTAAAAAAAAGGTTTTAACCTAAAGTGTATGGTTAAATATAACTCTAAATAAGTGCACCATGATGTTTTTTTTTTTTTTCCATCGTCCCTTGTGCCTGGCTGAGGATTTCGCCCTTGATGCCTTGATGTACAAGCAAATCCTTCAGACCAAACTGTAAAGCATGGCTGGCTCACTTCCTGTTTTTCGGCTGAGTCAGAGTCGAAGCGCTTTCTCACTGCCACTGGACTGTGCTGAAGTTCACTTAAAGCCGAGACCACTTTGCAGAGTCTATCTCTGACCGGGTGTGTGGGCTGCACCCGTGTGTAATTATTGTGTGCTGACCTGCATGAATGAACAACACAGAGGGTGAAAATCCTGCCAGGTTCTGATGAAGATAAGACGCCACTTATTTGAAAGCACCCATAAAAAGGATATGCTGTGAAAAATGCAGTTTAAAAGACATTTACCAGCATTTAGTTAGACCATTATGCAGTTGTTAAATCTGGAATTCTTTTAATTTTCTCCAAAATATCACATATTTTAAATGGTTTATTAGCGAGGAAATGTGCCTGTAGCTTCTTCCAACTGTTTTCATGCTTTGTTTGTCCCAACCAAGGTCTCTCCAGTGCCTTCATTACCACTGGCACATCGATGAGTCTTCATTACTTTAGTCTGGTTTCACTACCAATCTCTGCAGCCTGACAAGCACTAAGCACTAAGAAAGGGGGGGAAAACCCACAAGCCCTTTAAGCACTGCAATTACAGAGTCCCCTACTCCATTAGCAATGGCCTTTTTCTTCATGTGGGTTTCTATAGATCTCTGTACACACTCTCTGTGCTTCTGAACATCGTAATTGATCAAGGTTCAGTGATAAAAAAAATTAGCAACCGATCAATGGAGAACAGAGTTCGGCTTCATGCGAAAGGGTTTCCCAGGATATAAATAATAATAATAATAATAATAATAATATTAATATTTTTTATAAAATCCAAGAAAATGCCATGATTTGCATTTGATACTTACAGGTTCAACCAATAATTTGATTGAGAATATCTGGATATGTATGACCCGGAGGAATGGAAATGAAGGAAATGAAGGATTTGATCTTTATACTAAATAGACATGGCAGGGCTTTAAAGTAGTAGGAAGTGCTAGAAACACTCTCACTAAGCAACACACCAACATTAAAATGAAAAAAAAAAAAAAAAATCCATCCAGTAGGACACTCATGGATCTGTGGTAAATGCTATTAGCACCTGTACTTTTCTGTGTTATTACTGGGAACAGGGAGCACTTGAAATCCCTTAGGCGGTGTTCTTCATGGTGGTGAAGCAAAATAGATATTTTCTTATTTTGTTACTTTAGTATACTTGCTGATTTGTTTGTATGATGGCTTGTAAAAGTAGATCAAATTTGCAACAAAAAAAAAATTATATATAATTTTATATATATATATATAAAAGCCATGACATGTACATGATGGTGGTCAGCATGTTCATTCATTTTCTGTACCACTTATCCTATACCGGATCACTGGAAGCCTGTAGACTATTCCTTGAGACTTTGGATATGAGGTGGTGTACATCCAGGACAGCATGTCAATCCTTTGCAGCATACACATGCACTTCAAGTTAGCCTAATCTGCCTGTCTTTGAATTTCAAGAGGAAACCAGAATACTCTAAAGAAACACACCAAGCAGGAGGAGAACATGCAAACTGTATGCACACAGACTGAAGCGGGAATCGAACCCTCGATTCTGGAAGTTCCAACCACTATGCCGGTCTGAGAACATGAAGTCTCAATAATCATAATATGTGCATTTGGTGTTCCAGTTCATTCCAAAGGTGCTGAGTTGGGTTCAGGTTATGGCTCAGTGCAGAAGACTTGTGTTCTTAAGTTTCTAACTTGGTAATCCATGTGTTTATGGAGATTGCTTTATATCCTGGAATAAGTTTTGCACTCTTAGTCCCAGTGAAGGGAAATTCAAGATTTTTGATTAAACCGGACTTGCATGGTAAGACTGAACAATCTGAACATTCATGGACTTCTTCGTTGAAGTAAGGGGGCATGGGTTAGAGTGACTCCCAAATTTTATCTTTGCTGTATGATCAAGGTCACTCATTACCTTGTGTACAACATTGCGTACAACTCAAGAGAATATTTAGATACTAGCATGGCAAATAAAATGAAACTCAAAATAAACAGGGGACTCGAACAAGAAAATTAAAGTCATAGCTGTGGCCTTGACTTCGTTGCACAGTGCTGAGCTTGCACTGCCCTTGAGGGGCTTAGTTCTTGACATGGCATAATGCAAGCAATACATTCAAGCCCTAAAAAGAGAACCTAAAGAAGCTTTATTCCTGGTGAATTCTATGTTTGAGCAAGATAAATCGTGTTATGACACAAGGAATGCATCCACGGGGTTAAAAATGGCCTAAACTAAACTAGTGGGTGCCAAAGCCACCACAGCAACATTGTGGTGTTCAAACACATTTTTAAAACTAAGGATAGTTGACCACAAGAATATTACGGAAGCCAACCAAACAAGACTAAAAGAGTTCCTGGTTGTCCTGCATTTCTTTCAAGTTAAGCATGATCTATCACTTCATCAGAAGACTAAGCAATGAGCTGTACTTCTGTGGAAATTGTGTGTTTTTTTTTTTTATCATTATTATTTCATGAAGACTTTAGAGCAGGGAAAAAGCATTCAAAGAGGTCAAATCCCCGCTCCATGAGAACAGGACCAGATATGGTCATTTATATCCTGCCAGACTTCAGGTCACCTATGAGGATAAGAACATTATTTCGACACACCAGAGGAGGCCATGGGGTTTTACCACTTACTGTACACTGGAGAGAAGAAAATCGCAAAGAGCTGTGACCTTAGGGTATTCATGCAGCACTAACGCAGCCTCCTGTGGAGGTTAACTGCTAACTTTTGTAGCCTGCACCATTATTCATTTTCCAGTTTAATCCATGGAATTCCACCATATTTAACTATGACATTCAGCTACTGAGTCTGATTAACAATAACTCTTGACCAGCAAAAAATCCAGAATTTCCTCCATAAGGAGGTACACTATGCTGGTGTTACTTTGTGTGTGCTTCCTTTATAGCCTTACCTTAAAGGTAGAACAAATTCAAAGAACAAGGAACGAATTGGAAGGAACTTATTGGTCATGTCAAAAAGCTTTTTTAAATTATGCATTTTAGACCAGAAGATGATAAAAGACAAGATAAAAGCATGAGTTAGTCTTTTTACTCTACTGTGGATTTAACAGAAGGTCCAGAGGTGTTGCAATGTTAATTGCCAAGAGAATACAATTTACACCAAGAAATGTTATTAACAATATTAATGGTTGTTTTATTATAATTTATGCCCCTAAATGGGATGATGTGCATTTTGCAAATAAAGTCTTGTCATTAATACCAGATCTGAACCAGCTAATCTTCTCAGGAGATATGACCTGTGTTATGTATCCACTTTTTAATAGATCAGTGATAAGGGAACATGTTCTGTTATGGTAAATGCATAAAGGGTTATGTCGACCTTGGGAGATTTTTTTTTCCTTCAGCTAAGCAGTTGTCTTTATTTCTTTATAGATGATAAAGGCTAGACACAATACACACACTGTTTTAGTCATTTATAGCTATCTATTGGACCACTCACCTGTGAGCCCTGTGTTTTTTTTTTTTTTGTTTGTTTTTGGAGATTCAACCCCCTTCTGTTTTTTCAATAAGAAATTTAACTAATATTTATACACTTTTTCCAGCTTAATAAAACCAATTTATCATACTCCCTACTTTGGGAGACATTAAAAGCTTATGTAAGCGGTCAATTAATATCTTATGCCTCCCTTGCCAATAAAGACTTACATACACCTATTAACCTATTAATCAGAACAGTTAATTAAGTCTCTCAATTATGAATACAGAGACAAGGGAAGCAGGTTTATAGCTCACTAGCTGAAGCGTCAAGCCGTGTCATGACCTATTTGCTAGATAAGAGATGCACATCAAAGCATAACTACGTAGCAATCCAAATAAAATAAATATTTTTTTTTACAGTTATTTATTCCTCCCTCCACACCGCAGAATTTCCCCTCAAATGGTACAAATATAGAATGTTTGTAGATAGCATTGGACCAGAAGAAGTGGACTATTTAGATCAGACGCTTGGGCAGAAAGAGATTATCAGTACCATTACATCAACTTAAAGTCTTGAGACCCCAGGCCTGGACAGATATACAATAGACTAGTACAATAAAATTTGGAATAAATCCATTTAGAAGTGTTTTAAGAATGTTTCAAGTTGAAAATGGCTTTTTGCTCCTGCCACTTTCGCATGCATCTACAAGGGATGTTTAAGTCAAACCAGGTCTTATGATGCAATTCCTTGTTGATGAAGCATAGCACCCATCTCACCTTTAAATAATGTGTATGTTAACATTTTGGTCGTCATGCCGTCTAGACCACCAATGAAACAGGTTTCATTAACATCCGTCATTCCATTTCCAATAACCCTCGTCTGGCTAAGGTGGTTTATTCACTAGGTGCCTCTCTGAGTCAGGATGTTGTTATCGCATAGGGTATTTGATTGAGGTGAATGGGTATAGTTGATCCATTTTCTAGAGACTTTTGGATTTGGACATTTGTGGCCTGGGTTAAACTACTGGATCATTTAACCTGAGGATGTTTTTACACTCAAATTACTCTCAATCGGATTACCTCCCAATAACGTGGTATTCACCAAGATTTCCATTGTCCCCTTTTCCACACACAATCAGCATTGAGGTCATTCTCTTGCTCTTAGATTAACCACGTTATTTTACAGCATCATAAGTGGAAGCATGGAACACTGTGTAGTTTTATATGCTGATGACCTCTGGCTTTATGTTAGTGACCCTATAGATAGTCTGTAAACTAAACCTTTATAAATGTGAACGATTCTCTGTTAGTAAATTAGTGCTACAGATCAGACAGACCTTGCCATTTAGTTCATCATAAATATCTGGGAATATACTGTATCTTTTGCATCTAGCTAACCTCCTGTATATTCCTCAGGCTACGCAGAACTTGAGGTCTATCCCTCAAGTCCAAGCTCTCAGCAGGGTTCATTGAAGCAAAGCAAGATTCGCCGACATGTATCCTGGGACAGATACTAGATGAAAGAGGTGCTCGTTTTATCCAGCCATTTTGGTACCTGCATTCTGGCTCTAGCCTTCAGCTTGACAGCTATTGGGCAATGATTTTTAAACCAATTGGTGAGGATCTAGGAGTGTCAATGAAGACCTGTAGCTGTGAAAAGGTTATGGCTGTACAGTTGTATTTGTGCAATGTTGTATTGTAATTTTATCTGCTGCCCTGCTGCCCACATGTGTTTGGGGAAGGTGAGTTAAGTGAATTTAATATTAATCGAAATGTATTTTTAATGGTAATAAAAAAATAATGGAGAAAGAAAGAAATAATGCATTATATAATTTGTACTGCAAAATTCCTTCATTAAAAACAAACAACCTGGAACAGGGTACACGACTAGATAACAGATCACTGACAAAACAGAGTTAAAGGCAGAACGTGTCAAAAAATATATATATATATATAATTTTATTACTTGTTATGGTCTTTACACAGGTAGTTATACTTTTCTCTCTTATCCATCTGCCTCTCTCATGAGATACGGAATACATACAACTACCTCAACCAGTTGCTCCTGCTCCATCTGCTAGCTTGGCAAGCGTGTGAATATATTTATTTAGCCTATGTCTCAGGTTTTTATTAGTACAAACATGCAGATGAATTAAAATCGGGAGGAATGTCCACACTGATGCTGCAGTGCCTTATCCGTATGTCTCCATAATACGACGCCATCATCTTCCCTGCCAAAAAGTAATAAAGGTCCCCTCTTTGAGCTCACTTTTTTTTTTTTTAACGAGAGACCGTGCATAACAAATCATCTTAGTGCGTATGAAGACTTTCTGCAAAAAGCCGTAATTTTATTACAGAGCATAAACAAAAACTTTTAAGAAATACCTAAGAAAAACAATCAAATCAAACATTAATATGCTGGAAAAGAGGCAGCTGTGTGTGCATTCAGAATACAGAAAGACCTTTGCCTTTGAAGAGATGGACGGTCTGAAATAAAGGTCTTTATGGACAAAAAAGTGACTGCTGGATCTCAGGTTACGGGCTCATTTCTTATGACCTTGTAGAATAAGTTATGTCTGGTTTGTGAAGGAGCTTCCCCACAAGGATGTGAAATTGATTCCAGCATTGGCAGTTTCTCCAAATTATGATGACTTAAATTGATTGACAACAAATTCGGTATTTACAAAGCACAGCCTGACATATTTTTACCTCGATTATTCTTTTTTTTCAAACTTTCCTAAAGTACCATATGAGGGCGAATAAAAGAACAGATCACAATTACTCACCTAGGCAAAACTCCAGGTGTGGAATTCTTGGGGCACTAAGGATTAACCCAGTATGAGATGGACGAGCTGGAATGAAAAGAAAGCCATTTAATTCTTCACCAAACACACTTTCTATGAAAAAATCACTGGATAATTTTCATTTATTGCCACTTCACCATTAACTATTACAGACAGATCTTTTTGAAAAGTTGACAGTAGTAAAAATGAATTTGTGTGTAAAGCCTAACAGAAATGAAAATGTGGATTGTTTTTCATCTCGGGAGAGTAGGAAAGTGCTGGCGCATCCACGTTGTCTGTTTATAGTGCCAGATATAAAGCCTCCGAACCCAGAATGATTGATGGTGACAGCCATTTCAGATTATGCAAACTGACTGCGATCCATTTCTCCAATGGCGGCACGTGTCAGAGCGACAGAACTTGCACATCCATCGCCATGCGTGGCTTCTGTGACAGACACCTGAGCGAGGCCAGCTCTGCTCACACCATCTGCTACCAGTCATGGCCCACCAAGGCCCAAAGCTCAGGGGGCCATAATCAGAGAGGTAGATTGATATGTAGAAGGAGAGAGAGAGAGAGAGAGCACACTGGAAGGTCTCTGGCTAATCCACTGAGCTCATCATATCACTCATGTAGTCCGAAAAACTCGTCTCTCCTTGGAGTCCAGAAACAGAATTCACACTGTGTACAACTTCTAACAATTCCACGCATGATGAAAGATCTAGCCAATTGGCCGGGGCTGATTGTATGCCAAATACTGTTCCTTTGGAGGTGAGTAGGGTGAAGTTGTGCATGTATGTGTGGAGGAGCAGCCATTGTTGTGGTTCTTATCAGGAAACATTAATGCAATTGCTGCGGAGAATGCTCTGCTCAGCATTTGTGATCTCAGCTCTCCACATCAGAAAGAATTCACTGAGCTTGTATCAGCTTTTAACCTCGTCAACTATTTGTCCTGCAGAAACTGCACACTATCTTAACAGCATTTTCCCAGCAGTGCTGTGGTGCTTTAACCTGTTTTTTTTTCTTTACCAACATTTACTCATCAACAAGACAGGAATGATATGTGCTCCAAAATCATTCCCACATTCCACATACTGTACTCTAACACCTTCCTTGCTTACTCCAACACCACTACGTACACAACATCAATTAACACCATAAATTAACAAATCTGTCTAAGAATTATAAAAAAAACAGCAACAAGACACAAAGTGCATGTGCAAATAAGAGCAACAAAATGACGCAACGCAATTCTCTGTGAGTATTGAGTAATACTTACTGACTGTTTGCACCGCATACAGCCTACTTGCTCCAACATTCCTGCCATGTCTCCACATCCTTCAACATTCTGCCCAGTCTGATCCCAAGGGGTCCAGCACCATCCTCACTATTTTTACATGCATCAGCACATGCCTTAATATCGTTCTCTCAGTGCTCTAACATCTTTATAAAGTCTTTATTTGCTTTAACATCTCCACCTGGTTTCTGGTTGCTCCAACACCTTTTTCCACTAGACTCCACTTGCTCCAACAACCCCACCCAGTTTTTGCTTGATCCAACAACTTCTTCAACCAGTCTCTATCTTCTCAAGCATCCGTACGTGGTCACTATTTGCTTGTATGTAATTTTCCCTCAGTCTTTATTTCCTTCAACAACCCCACTCGTCATCCACCGTCATCCTCAACTAGATTGTGCCTTCTCTAACATTTCTTCCCCTTTATATATATATATCTATATATCTTTGATCAGATTGGGGAGTACATGCAACATTCATGCAACATTAAAGTAAAAAAGAGCATTTCCTGGCTCCTTTGGAATAAAGCCTGCATGTAGCTGATTTAGTCTTGATTGTGGTTTATTATCAGAAGATTACTAACCAATAAGGGCAACATCTAAAACAAGACAAGCTACTATAGCGACAGATGAAGTCCATGATGATGCATCTCCGCTCCTAATAACAATCCTCCTGAGAGTGCATCTTGCGCCAGAGATGCTTTGAGAGAGATTACTTGGCACAGTAGGCACACAGACAAACACATACGTGCAATCATTACGATCATCATAACTCCCATCGGGGCAGGCTCATGGCCACCTGCGCCTGACTTACTATGTTACTTTGTTAAGATGTCTATAAAGTCACCTTAGTAGCAGTCATGTCTGATTAACAAGCAGCCCCAATGGCCCACGCTGCTGTATTTATAACCCATATTCATTCATGAAGTACTGCCACACCCACCTACGCACACATACTGCTGACTCAGACTCAGACATACAAGCCTGCAGTGCAGGTTTTTAGGATCAGCACCTGCCAGAGGTTGTAAGGATCTGACTCTAACAGAGTGACCTGACTCGTCATATAAAAGACGCACAGCCAAGTTAAATACTGCCTTACTCCAGCAATTTCCAAGAACTCTCTCTCTCTCTCTCTCTCTCTCTCTCTCTCTCTCTCTTTATGAGTACAAAACAACCATTTCTTTTTTATTTCTCCTTTTAACAGCTACTGACCATAACTCTTATTCACAATCAAGCATAGGTTTATGCCTCTATATCAGGATATCATTCTCTAGTATTTATCTCCATTTATCAGATAGCAAATAGACACAGATGAGGCTGAAAAGAGACAGACATTGGTAGACTAATAAAGAGAAAGACAGATGCGTCTTAATGTTCTTTTTTCCCCTGGGGAAAACAGTGGTAATGAATATAATGATGCAATGAACATGGTGTGTTTTGGCTGGCTGCCTCACACACTGCCTCTCTCATTTGTGTCTATGTGTGCGAGCGTAATGACCATTTCATCGAAAACGCCTACCTTATTGGCCAAGCTTGTGGATGTACAGCTAGAGACTATAGAGCATCATTGTTTTCCCATGAACAATATGTGTTAACTCTCCTGTTGCTCTGCATTGAAGTCAATGTGATGTAACAACAGGACTGCTGTTGCCTGAATGGATTTAGGCTGGTGGATTGTTTCTCAGGCCAGCACTGACAAGAAGAAGAAAAAGGCTCCATCAACGAACCTGTACCTGTTATACACATTCCAGGACAAAACACTGGAGATTAATTTCTGGAGTGAGGTATTCGCACACAAATTGTGAAGGTATTGTGTACAGATACTCGGTGTCCCAACTTCATACTAGCACAGAACATGAGTGTGTACACTAGGGTCAGTGTTGCACATACCACCTTAGAACTTTACAGATAAAGGCTAAGCAAAAAAGTGCTAATCTTGCATAAGGTGGCACGGTGACTTACAGTAAGGGTTAGCACTATTGCCTGGCATCTCCAGGGTCCAAGTTTGAATCCCGCCTCAGCTATGTGTGCATGAATTTTTCACGTTCTTCCCGTGCTTGGTGGGTTTCCTCTGGGTACTGCTGTTTCCTCCCACATTCCGAAGGCATGCAGACACTAATTAGGGTTCCTATATTGCCCATAGTGTGGGAATGCCCATGTGAATGTTTGACCAGAGGTCCTACCACAGTTGTAAAAAAAAAAAAAAAGGAAATAAATACAATTGTAATCACCATCGATCTCCACATTCCCTAGTTGGACTAGATAAGTTCCTAGATGGATCCTAGTTCCTAGTGTCATATTTCAACATAAAAATCTAGGTGCGATTTACATTTTCAGCATTTGGCAAACATCTTCATCTAGTGCAACTTTCATTTATCTGATTGCACATATGAGCAGCTGATGGTTAAGGGCTTTGCTCATGGGCACAACAGTTGGTGGTGCTACGGTTAGATGACTCATGCTGACTCATCCCTGTACTGAACTGGACTTTATGTTAATTTAAATAACTTCTGTTATATTGAACTTTCAGCTGCAAAACACACATGATGTTGTATAATTTCTATCTGTTATCACCCAGATGAGGATGGGTTTCCTCGTTGAGTCTGGTTCCTCTGATGGTTTCTTCTTATTGCCATCTCAGGAAGTTTTTCCTTGCCACTGTCGCCGTCACCCTTTCCTTGCTCATCAGGAACAATCTCGTTATTATCTAGACACATTTTTCTCACACATACACACTTCCATAAATTTTCTTTTTAACTTTTCTTTAAATTTTTGTGAAGATGCTTTGAGCACAATGACCCTTGTTAAAAGCGCTATATAAATAAAATTGAATTGAATTGAATTAGATCCCAGGACTTTCTGATCAGTAGTTCAAGACCTTAACCACGGAGCTTCTCCCGGTTTATTCTGCAATAACAGAATTGTTACTATTTAAAATGTTTTAATCTGAAACCATGAGTTAATTCCACAGATCATCCTGTCAGAATGTTTTTTGTTATGCAAATTGAGCACATTTTCCTGCTAACCAATCACAAGGGCCAGTTACATCCAAACCAGGTAACTAGAAGGTATCATGAGTGGTAGCTAGCTTAGTTCCCTTTGATTTGTTATTAAGCTGGATTAAAAGCAAATATACTTCTTCTTCCATGTCTGTAAGCTTTCGGAAATTGGGCTACTGTTGGTCAAAAAAGGAGAGGAAGAGGATGCAGAGGATAGGGTTAGATGGAGGCAGATGATTCGCTGTGGCGAACTGCCGAAAGACAAAGAAGAAGAAGACTCTTTATGATGTTTACATTTACAGTCATCTTGTTGCATGTGATCTAATAGGGTACCACGAAAAATATTATCTATCATTTGATAGTCCAGTATGGGTTCCAGTAGCAGACAACCCAGAGCTAAGAAAACATGGGTGGCCTACACCCATTAACTTTACAAGTAATCAATTGCTGATATAGTATATATACTGTACATATACATATACACCTACCATGATACATACTGTACTTTGGTACATGGGTAGATGTACTGTTGTATGGTACATGGTTTTATCATGCACTTTACTATGGTACCCTGGAATATGTACTAAAATATTGTCAAAAATATGGCATAGGTGCGCTGGTACAACCTGTACTATAAGACAATAGCCGTAGGTACTAACATGTGTACAAAGACATCATATTAAAAACCTGCTAAACTTTTGTAGCCACTGGCATACCCAAAGTATGGATGTAAGATCTGCTGATGCATGTAAAGATAGTGAGGATTGTGCTGGACCCCTTGGGAACAGACTGGGGAGAACGTTGAAGCATGTCGAGAAATGGCAGGAATGTTGGAGCAAGTAGAGACTATATGAGGTGCAAATAGTCAATACTCAGAGTTTTGCATTGCATTATGTTGTGTTGTTGCTCTTATTTGCACATTTGCACTTGTGTTTTATGATGTCTTTTTGCTGTTTATTTTGTATAGTTCCTAGATAGTTTTGAACACACTATAGCCCTTTCACATACCCAATATAGAGCCACTGTACCTACCATGGTATTCATGTAAGTATTGTGGTACTGTATATACAGTACCATAGTACATTTCTGCCATGATACCCATAGACCAGCCACTTTATAAAGTCCTGTCCTGGTTACAATGATAATATTTTAAGTATCACACTATGGTGCATTATGGTATTTACTATAGTTAACCATACAGTAGTACAAATTCTTTTGGGTTATGTAATGGTGTTAGGTATAAGGCTAAGTACGATCCAAAACAAAAAAACATCAACACCATAGAAACTTAACCCTGCACTGCACTCCCTTTAACCCCTTTAGCACGGCTCAACTTGACCCACCATTGCTCAAGATCCAAGAAAGTCCTACGTTAATGCTGTTCTCCAAACTGGAGTCCAGGTGGTGAAATAAACATCCCTTAGCTGTCTAAAAAGCTGAGTCACTGTCTGTTGTTGAACGAAGACTAAAGAGGCAGCCACAGTATACATCTGAGCAGTTGAGGGTTAAGGGCCGCGCTCAAGGGCCCAACAGTGGCAACTTGGTGGTTGTGGGGTTTGAACCTGGGATCTTTCAAACCGTAATCCAATGCCTTAACCACTAAGTTACCCCTGACCCTCATTTATAATTTTATAAACCCTATAAGCTATTCAAATCTTGAGATTTTACCCTTATAATTTTTTTTATTTATGTTATGTCTATTTTTGATACAGATTAATAATAAACAGTTATTCCCCTCAATTGCAATGTGCTGACTCGACTACTGAGGTTCTCTTTTTGTTCTGAATAACAATACTGACTCATTTTCTGTAAAGCTCCTTTGCGACGATGACCATTGTTAAAAGCACTATATAAATAAACTAAATTAAAACTGAAAAAATTAAATAAATAAATAAAACTCACTTTGTTGCATACATCAAAAGCAAGAGGAAACTGTTCATTGTATGGGATTTTTTTAAATCCCATTAGGATGAATGCAGAATGCATTTATTTATTTATTCCTTTATTTATTATTGCTTGTTTGCTTGCTCACTTTAAGCCCTATCAGTGAAAAACAAAAATCCATTTGTGTGTCTTATATGTGATTCTGCAGACACCAGACACCAGTTCATCATCGTCTTCATGAATACAGATTCCATTACAGCAGGCTCAGAGACTCCACCAGGAGTTTCATATTTATTCTTTCCAATTTCATTTCATCAAGGACTCGAGAACAAAAAAAAAAAAAGATAACAAAGTCTCTTGTCTCTTTCCTCATCTCGCATTCCGTCTCTCAGGACATCATGATTTGTCTTAACACCTCCATGAGCGACGTGAGCCTTGATTCAATAACAACACGTTTCCAGGTGACATCGTGTCCCATTACTTAAAGTGGCTGTTAACAAGACGGCACCTCGCTGTACCTGGCACTAAACAGGGTTTTTTTTTTCTCCCAGTTAGTTTTAAATAAAGATATTTTCAAGTGCATGCTTTGGGGAGCGTTTACAGCATCCGGAGGACCTCTCCTAACCAGTTAGCAGAGTTCAGCTTGTGCTTGAGATAAAAAGACACCCCTGAGCACGGATGTTGCTGCAGCTGCTGCGTGAACTGTAAGTGGTACTAATTTTCCAGTCGACCCTGGTCAGGTAAGTGAGATTTGTTCTAAGTGTAGAATCTCGAGAAATGTCTTCCTAGGTCACCTGAGCTCCTGCTGCCGGTGCGAACAGATCACCGTCAGCTGCGTTCCGCCCCGGCTCTGTCAACAAGCCGAGCTAAAGAAATGCAGCTGGAAAATGTGTGGCTGTCAGCGTCTTTCTTCCGCTTTGACTTGCTCGCAGCAAATCAGGCAAAAGCACATGGAAGTGGGTATCACTCGAGTGACTCCAGTGGTGCTTGCAGGAGCTGTCACATAGGAGCACTTTGGGAGGTGACGACCGTGTCCTTCCTTAGACACCGAGTGAGGAGGCACCTCTCATTGATAACACGAATACGAGAAATAATGCACAGAGGGATACATCAGCAGTTCGGAGCTGATTTCAACAAAATCAGAAGCTTCTTTTTTTTCTTTTTAGGAAACTTGTTTCACACTCATCAATGTGAAAATATCCAATAATGCTCTAAAGGTACAGGTTCACATTCTGGAATTCTAGCACTCATTTTCAATCAACAACGTAAACAGAAGTATTTCCACAATTCTGGCTTTGCTGTAAAAAAAACAAACAAAAAAAAAAAAAACAGGAAAGCTAACATAAACTTCTAAAGCTGAACAGAGTTTAAAGCTCTATTTACTCAGAGTAAGTTTACTGATGCATTAGGAAACTGCATAGTCCGGGGAAGGAGTAGACATACACTACGTATCTTTTGTCAGTGTACATAAATCTCACTAGCATTCCTTTCTGAATGACCAGACTTTGCTGAGACAAAGTAAACAAGGCAAGAAATAACATTCAAACATGCACAAGAGATGCGAGGAAGATCAAGCACTTAAAAGGAAGATTGGGATACATAAGAAGAGGTGCAGAGAGCAATATATATATATTGATACGTGGGTGTGTGTGTGCGTGCATGTGAGAGAGAGAGAAAGAGACAGAGTGAAAGAGAGACAGAGTGAAAAAGAGAGAGAGAATAAAGCAAGGACATTGAGAAAAAACATAGGAAGATAAGCCATAGGTGACTCACCAGCTGCCGTGGCTCCTCTTGTCAGACTGTCTGCCTCAATTGCTGCCATCCCACAATTCCCAGTGAATCCACTCCCCTGTTACGGTGCTGTCCAGAATTTCCAGTGCTCAGACTAAAGAGCTCGACTTAGAGAATTCCCTCCGACAGCATGTAGAGCGATGTAGAGGAAAATGGATGCACTCGAGGGAGGGGTCCTGGAGCAAGGGGAAAGAACAGTGATGATGGAGGGGAGAAAGATGAAGAGAAGAAGGTGATGAGGTAGAGGAGAACTGGTGTTATGTATGCTATACAGCTCTATCCATCAATCTCGTTCCTGTCAGTGAGACAGCCAGCTTACACTGCACCGGCTCGCTCCCTCTCTACCTTCCCTCTGTCTGCTTGTGCCCTCTCTCTTTCGCTCTCTCTCCCTCTCCCTCTCTCTCTCTCTCTTGCTCTTCCTTACTCTGCTCTCTCTCTCTCTCTCTCGTTCTCCTCCCCTCTCTTCTTTAACTATTTTCTCACTATTCCTTTTGGGGGAAAAAAAAAAAAGAAGAAATAATTAGTGAAAGCCTGAACTCTGCATCGACAATCTTCACCACAGCAGGTGAGCTAGGAAAGCTGATTTCAGAAAGTCGGGAGAAAATGCAACACAGAAAGAAAGCGTGGCATAAAAAGAATTAGTGAGAAAGAGAGAAAGAAATGTTATAAATTCTAAAAGATGGTGTTTTTTTTTTTTTTTTTTTTTTTTAAAGGCAAGGCATGGGAAAACAATCTAGCAGAAACCAAAAGATAATGCAAAATAATGCACGTGCCTTAAACTAGACTTTGATTTCTGATGCTGAGGACAGAAAGAAAGAAAGAAAGAAAGAAAGAAAGGAAGAAAGAAAGAAAGAAAGAAAGGAAGGAAGGAAGAAAGAAAGAAACAGCTTGAAATGTGTGTGTGTGTGTGTGTGTGTCTGTGTGTGTGTGTGTGTAAATACAGTACGTAACATCAGAGAATACAGATTCATCAAATTTTATCATCTTTTTCTCTATTAGGTAAAGAAACCCTGATGCAGACCTTGAAAGAAAAACAAGCATCTCTTCTGTTCGGTTGTATTTCAGAATCTGGATACTATCAGAAAGTAAAAACACTTCATTCATTCAGACTATCCATTAAAGAGCTACACTTACAGGTAAAATCGTCATGAGTATTTGAAACAACAACATAAAAACGAAATGTATCCAACATGAAGTTTTATTTAACCTCCTAATATGAAAATAATCTCTTCGAACGAAATATTCAGTATTCCCTTGTGCGCTCCTCGTACGGGGACCATGCCTTCCATTTCAAGATATTGATTAAGTTCATCGTTATCAGGTGCTGCTACTGTATAGAAAAACAGTAAGGAGAAAATCCAATGCACACAACAGTAGTAGTGCAGGTTGCAGGAGGATAAACTGCAGTAGGAGTTCATAATGGGTTTAATCGCATTAGCAGAAAAAAACAAACACATGCATGCTTGAGTGATGTGACGAAATCCAGAAGGTGTCAAGATCTACCACTTTCACACGGCAGAGACACTTTTTTAAAAGCCTGACCAAGCAGAAAGACATTAAATACATGCAGTAAAATAAGATTACATAATATGAGTAAAAAGGAAATAAAAATCGAGAAAAGTCATCATGGATATTGGTAAAAAAAAATTAAATAAATAAGAAATTGTGATGCCGGCAGTCAGTGTAATGAGACTCTGCCCTGGATGTGACTGAAAGTGCTTGACTGTTCATAAATCTACATTTTACACACCAGCATCAAAACACGCTGCCAATGTCATCAAGTTAAGTGATTTGGCCATTTAATAATTGCATTGTTGAACTTTTTATCAAATACTTTTACTGATATTTTACAAACTGTTTACACGTGCGCTACAATGGGACGTGTCCATAGGAAACGAAGAGCTGGCAGAAAACTAATAAAACGTACGTACTATTGCATAAGAACATTTCATATACTTACAGTATTATATTCCTTATTATAAAGGAATATATTCCTTTGTTTAATCTCAGTTCATTGAACACCAGTTGCTGCACTAAGAAACCGGATTAGTCTGTTGGGATGATGCATTTTCCCCAGCTATAAGTACAGTATAAGCACAAAGACATCGAGCTTATGAATGGTTTTAAGATGCGAGTGTGACTTAGTGTAGGTCAAGCACAAGAGTACACACACACGTACAGTATTGTGAGGTAATGGACCTGCCCTTCACATGGCTACACTACTGATCTGAAAATGTCGAGCAGTGTACTATGAGGAATTATTTCTATTATAAGAATTATTTCTCCTAATTTCATGTGAGAATATTTTTACGCATGCTACAATGCTCCCTTCTGACTTAACTATTTGGAATGTTTATTGAGCATGATTCAGGGCAGACTCCGAAATATGCTAATAAGTCTAGTGTGTAAGCGGTAAAGTATAAAAAGAATATTAAACTGAAATATAATGGTACATTTGATTGAAGCTGCTTTGTCTCATTATTGCCCCCATTTTTTTGTTTTGAATTGCAACATTTGAGAAAACTAAATTCTATCGGTACTTAAGACACGTGGTAAGAGGCATACAGATTAGATTGATTTATTGCTATAAATAATTTTTGAGATTATATTTTCAAACAACCTCAGAACAGCTCAATAATGCCTCAGGGGGCTCAAATGGTTAAGGCTGTGGGTTACTGATCGGAAGGTTGGGGGTTCAAACCTCAACACCATCAAACTGCTCCTGTTAAGCTCTTGAGCAAAGCCTTCTGCTCCAGGGGGCACTGTAACCTGGCTGACCATGTACTCTGACCACAGTTCCCTAACTGGGATATGTCAAAAATCATTTTACCAATTGAATCTTAATCCTAAATCAGATCAGTCATGTCTAAGGCTGAGGCTAGGGATAGGAAAAGGCAACTCATTCAATGCCAAAAACAATTCACTTACATTTAGGCATTTGGCAGACGCTCTTATCCAGAGCGACTTACATTTATCTCTCATTATACATCTGAGCAGTTGAGGGTTAAGGGCCTTGCTCAAGGGCCCAACAGTGACAACCTGGTGGTCTAGGGTTTAAACCTGGGACCTTCCGAACCGTAGTCCAATGCCTTAACCACTGAGCTACCCCTGACCCACTTAAACCCCAAGAACCTTCCTCCCCCACTTAAACCCCAAAGAACTATTTGAACCACAACACTGCTGACTCAAATCCCAACCCTGCTGATTAAAAGCCCAGTATAACTATAGGCTTTTATTGTCATTTTAACCATATGCGTACTGTACACAACCATACAATAGACAAAACATGTCACTAAGCTTCCAAAATACTTTTACTGCATTTTGCCCTTATCCAGAGCATTTTATTTTTTATTATTATACATTTAAGGGTTAAGGGCCTTACTGTAGGCCCCAACAGTGGTGCTGGGGTTTGGGACCTTCCAATCAGTATTGCAATGCCTTAACTCCTAAGCTTTTCCTGGCCATTATATAATTCCAAACTAACTCACTTAAGCCCTAATGATGCTTACCCAAATTCCCCAAATTACTCAAACCCCAACATTGCTCACTGCTTTTTGCAAACACCGCTCACTCAAACCCTACCAATGCTCCCACAAACCTCAAAACCCTCCCCCACCACCACTGGGCAAATCCTAAAACTGCTCACATAAACCCAAATCAACTTACTTAGACTCCAAAATAACTTTGAACACTAAAACTGCTCACTGAACCTGAATAAAACTCAGTCAAAGCCCAAATCCACTTACTTGAAGCCCAAAAACAGTTCCTTCAAATTGCAACACTATGCCATCAAACTCCAACACCACTATGATACCTCACAGCAGTTCATTAAAACAACAACAAAAAAAAAACACCCAAATCATACTCCCAACAGCCCAGTCAAACCTCAAAACCTCATCATCCACAAAGAACTCTCACTGGCCCTGAACCAGCCTGTTGTTCTGCCAAATGACATTTTTTGTTTTTGCTTTAAAAAATAAAAAAGGAAATCCCAGTTGTTTTACACCAGGTTTTGAAAATATAATGTTGTTTTCGTGACTGCATAAACATATTTATCCTAAACCCCATAAGATTCGTCCATTTTGTACAACACCACCCACGCTCCTATTCTCACTGCTAAACACTGCGTTTATTTGTAAAGAGCTTAAGAACAACTTTGCTGTCTGCAGATAATCCATATTTGCATTAAAAAAGGTCATGATAAAAGCAAAGATATGTCATTAGTCAAGAAATATATTTTTTAAGTACTATTAAAGGTAAATGTGGGCGATTTGCTGAACATATAGCAAACAAAAACGTAATAAAAACAAAATGAGATATTTTTCTGAGCCACAGTATAACTTTAATATCATTCTTTACATGTAACTCAGTAAAAGCATTTAAAATACATTTTATTGGCCATAACACAGCATCATCCTCTCTGTATTATTTTCCTAGTTAAGAAAAAATGCATGGCACTTGGAGACAATTGCAATGATAAATTCCTGGTTGGTTGTAAATATTGTAAATATTGTGTTCTGTGATTTGAGATCATTTAAGATTAAGTGTGATTAAGCGATTTAAAAAACACATGTTATCTAACATTTACATCTAAACATAAACAAACACACAGATGAGCACATATTAGTATTCAAATCTGTTCCCTGAAGGCCAGTGTGATGAAAACAGGGTGCAGATCAATAAAGAGAAAGAATCATGAGCATGAAAACTGAAAAGCAGGATAGATTAAAAAATTATAATAAATGAGTAAAAAAATACATGATGAAAAGAAGCACAAATGTGTTTTTTGTACCTTTTTAATTCAGACTGTGTTTATCCATCTGAGTAACTCTCGGTGTTCTTTAAAATTCCAGTCCCACTCCAACATGCCATCCAGCAGGCCTCAGGACTGCTAAAAGCCTGGCAGGTTTTGACAGCTTCTGAGAGAGCTGCCAGTTCCCCTCTATCTCATCAAGCTGGATTCACAAAGACGCAATAAACCCTGTCTCCTAAAACAGACTCACCAATGTCCTTTTACAAAACCAAATTTAACTACACTTCCTATTCAAACTCAGCCGCCCAGAACGTACCCTCCACCCCTCCAAAAAAAAAAAAAAAAGGAATTGCATACATTACCCAATTTCACTCATCACTCACTTACTTACTCATCATACTGTACATACCGCTTTATCCTGTATACAGGGTCTCGGGGGCCTGGAGGGTACACCCTGGACAGGTTGCCATTTCATCGCAGGGCACTCACACGTACACCATGGGCAATTTGGGGAAGCCAAATTTGAATGTCCTTGGACTGTAAGAGGAAATCCGCCAGGCATGTGAAGAACAAGCAAACTCCATGCACACAGAGGCGGGAATCAAACCAGGCCCGGAATCAAACCTGGACAGTCGACAGTGCTAACGACTTAGCCATTGTGTCAACGCATTAGACAATTTTCTTTCACAGAATCACTTATTACAATTTCACACAGAGCAGACTCACTACACAGGTGAAACTCAAAAAAAATGTTATATTGTGCAAAAGTTCCCTTACCAGTATCTGGTCCTTCCATTTAGTCTGGCTCTTTCACCCCGCACATACACAAAATGCATGGATGCAGTGCTGGCTCCTTTACGACTCCAGGGCATCTGTATTTTGAATTACATAGACAACTGGCTGATTCTGACTCAGTCGCAGGAGCTAGCGCTTCGACTTCCCTCATGGGCTGGGGTGCAGTCTTAGATGGCCATTCAGCCCAAGGGAGCTGGACAGGTCATCTTCTCGCAGGGCACATTAATTGCCTCAAAATGATGGTTCTATTTCTGGCCCTGAAGCACTTCCTCCAGCAGTTGAGAGGCTATCATGTCCTAGTGCGGGTGGACAACACCACGGTAGTCCGGTATATAAAGCGCCAGGGCGAACTGCGCTCGCGCCGATTGAACAAGCTAGCTCACCAGATTCTGCTTTGGGCACAGGACAAGTTCCTGTCCCTCAGGGCGATTTACATTCCGGGGCATATGAATGTGGGAGCAGATTTGCTGTCCGGACCAGCTGTGACACACGGAGAATGGGACTCCTCTACACCCCTTAAATGGAGTGTATTTGAAAGTTGGTGCATAGCAAAACATGTAGACCCAGTCCACTGCCGAATTGTTTCAGTGCTGGAGTTCCTGCAAGAAAAATTGTCCTCTCAAAACGTACGTAGCTGCTATTTCAGATTGTCATGTACTGACCAACAGGGTTTCTGTGGGAAAGCACCCTTTAGTTGCCCGTTTTATTCGTGGAGCTAAACGGTCGCCCACTAGAGCGATGATCCCTTCTTAGGGCTTAGCTATTGTGCTTAAAGGTCTAATTAACACCCCTTTCGAACCACTAGATTCAGTGCCCCGCTAGGCTTCTGACTCTCAAGATGATTTTTTTTATGGCCATTACTTCTTTGATAAGATTTGGAGATCTGCAGGCTTTGTCAGTGTTCCCATCCTACCTAGACTTTGCCCCTGGGCTAGTCAAAGCTATTCTGCATCCTCACCTGAACTATCTTCCGAAAGTTCCATGCACCCAGTTGTTCTCAAAGCATTCTGTCCTCCGCCTTTTACAGCTCTGAAGCAGGAAAAATTTCACTTACTGTGTCCAGTATGTGCTCTGTAGACTTACAGTACGTCCACCGCACTAGCCAGTGGCGTACAGTAGGTCTGAGACCTCCTTGGCTATTGTGCGCAAACGCAACACAACCCTGGGGGCCCAGACACTTGTAGTGCGGCGGCGTTGGTATTCTTGTTACCATAGCGTTTTCATGCAGCATCGAGGGTAGCTTTTGAAAGGGAAAGTCTCGGGTTCATTTGCTGTAACCCTGTTCCCTGAAAAAGCAGGAACGAGATGCTGTGAGGATGTTTTCCGTTCACTCCTATTTATAACCTGCAGGTGCACTTCATCAGATGACGACACCTGACCGAGGTTATATCAGCCAAAAATTTGGCGTGTTTGATACACGCATGCTTTACAACCGGCAACACAAAAAGATGTTCCCATAGCGTTTTCACACAGCATCTCATTCTCGCTTTTTCAGGCAACAAGGTTACAGCAAAGTTACCCGAGACGTTATTTCGGTAACGCAACTTAAAGGTGAAACTAATATATGAGATAGACTCATTACAATCAAAGCAAGAAAGTTCAAGCCGTGAATTGTCATAACTGAGATGTGTTCAGCAACAGACCAGTTCTTTTTTTCTTTAGCCCATGTTAGACGCTTTTGACATAAAAAAATATGGCATTTACAGCCCATGTCCAGGACCCATTTGTGTGTGATGGCTCTTGATGCACTGACTCCAGCATCAGTCCACTTCTTGTAAATGCCCCAACACTTTTGAATGGCCTTTTCCTGACAATCCTATCAAGGCTGCAGTCATCCCTGTTGCTTGTGCACCTTTTTCTTCCACACTTTTCCCTTTCACGTAACTTTATATTAATGTGCTTTGATACAACACTTTGGGAACATCCAACTTCTTTTGCAATTACTTTTTGAGGCTTTCCCTCCTTATGAAGGATTTCAATGATTGTGTTCTGCACAACTGTCAGGTCAGCAGTCTTTTTCATTATTGTGCTTCCTCCTAAACCAGACTGAGAGACCATTTAAAAGCTCAGGAGTCCTTTGCAGGTGTTATGGCTTAATTAAGCTGATTAGAGTAGGACACTTTGAGCCTAGAATATTGAACCTTTTTTACAATATTCAAATTTTCTGAGATTGTGGATTTGGGGTTTTTATAAGCTGTAGAGTTTCACATGTATAGTTGTGAATATAGTATAATGAACTTTCTTACCAAAAACAAAAATCTTTGCTGACAAAAACTTAACATTAGCTTAATAACGCTTAACTCCTTTATCACACTTATCAAAATACCGCTCAGTAAATTTCCATTCCAAAATCCCTCACTAATACCCAGCATACAAAAGCTCTTAACCAAACTAATACTTACCAAATGCATTTACATTCACCAAAGTGTTTGTACAGTATGTTTATTTAGGTTTTAATCCAAAGCAACTTTAACCGTTAGTAACTTTGAGTAGTCAGGATTAAGGCCTCACAGGCACAAAATTAGCATATTTGTGGTGTTGGGAATTGAACTCCTAAAACCACCTTCTATCCTGTATCCCACATGCCTAAGATGTTAACTACTAAACTGCCACTGCCTTCTCCAAGTCACCAAAACCAAAAGCCAAACTTGGCAAATCAATCCCACTGAACATCCTCAACAAAACCAGACTTAGTTGAGTAAACTTATCATCATCTCATGGTCCTACCATATATAGGGTCGCTGGACCCTATCCAAGGAGACTTACTGTAGGATATACGGTTTTACACAGTAATTATATCTGTTTGGTTTTCGTGGATGGAGTTTGAAAACCAAACGAATAGGGTACACCATGGGGTGGGGTACGCATTGGAGGGGGTGGGAAACATTTACATGCTAATTTACACAATACGGGCAATTTAAGAATGGCAGTTAGCCTAATCTGCATTTTTGCATTGGACTGTGGAAGGAAACCAGAGTACCCGGAGAACCTTACTTGGGGAGAACATGCAAACTTCATGCGCACAGACCACCAAACTCCACCTCTCCATTCTCTCCAAATACACCTCCACCAAAATTGCACCCCATCAATTCTTTATTAAAACTCCATCCACGAAAACCAAACAGATATAATTACTGTGTAAAACCTTGTTTGGAATCACCAAGGCTGCACTTACCAATCACCAAAATTCAATTCGAAACCATGTTCACTACACATAAAACTTTCTTTGTCCTTCTGCTCATTCTTTGCAGCACAGGCAAATACAGTTTAATGAAATAGGTGGAAAGATGGTCCCTGTAAGCCTGCACTGTCAATAACATTGACTTACCATTAAGAGAAGGGAACACAGAGGAAGGTAATTATTGGGAATGAGGGCTAGAGCAGCTCATCTCCGAGAGAGAGAGAGAGAGAGAGAGAGAGAGAGAGAGAGAGAGAACTGTTTACCCAGTTCCTGCTCTCTGCTGCAGAGAGTTTGACAGATATGTTTTAATAAAGAGAATAATGATCCAGTAAGTGCTCTAATGGCCTATAACTGTAATTCCAAAAGCAGTCACCTGTATCAGATCTGTTGTTGTAGCACCATTGCAAGCCCTTGATTATACTTCATATCAACATGTCAAGGTCAATGTGTAACCAGACAAAAAGGGACTAATGAATAGAGAGCAACAATGTGCTTATAGCCCTCAAAATTTAAACCTCATCATATGGGCTTTAAAGAGTCACTACTAAAAGGCAGGCATTTAAATGAAGCCTCCATTGTGAAAACTGTCATGAGTATGAAAGGGTGAGAGATGAACACTTGGTACTGTCATTCAGAGCACACTGGTGCAGGGCTGGTTGATCTACAGTAAGTTCCTCTTGACTTGGCCAATATTGTAATATGATATCATTTGAAAGTTGGCACAGTGGTGCTGTGGTTAGCACCGTGGCTTCGGACATGTAGGATTGAGAGTCCCATTCTCTGGAGCAGGATGAATGAGTTTTTTACGTAACAACCTCAACAGCAACCTCGTTTCCCCTTTCATCTGTTCCAACCACTCAGTATTCAGCATCAGCAGTATACTGTACTAACCACCGGCCTGATCTGTTATCATCTGCAATTGTTTCTTACTGGTTCATTCCTTAAGTTAGATGCTTTTTATACTTGAATGATTCACACGTCACATTGTGGCTTAACAAACATAAAACATTTCTCTGAAACTGCTCAGGTACAGGAACTGGACTGAAAATGAGAGACAAAAAAGTCCTTCAGGAAGCCTGGAGAACTATTCTTCAGGACTACATTAAAAATACAGAAAGACAAAATCTGGAGCTTTGGTGGGAAAACATGAAGAAATGAGAAATGAGTCCTGTATATATATTGTGCATTACAGAAATGTGTGGCAGCCGGCAGGACGAAAAAACAAAACCAAAAACCTCATACAGACGTTCCTGCTCTGAGACATGCTGCTCTTTATTTTGAAGTCCAAAAACACAAAAGGTAGAAAAGGAAAATGCATGAAAAAACTGCATTGCCGCCTTCATTTTAATAATTATAGTTTGTTATAATACTGTCCTCTAATTAGATTATTTAAATATTTTTAAAACTTTCCCCTTTGTCATTTATATAAGTTTAACTGCTGCATTTGTTAAACCGTTAATGCAACATGATCTTCAAGGCAATAAGTACAGACTGTATTGTCCATGTAAAAAAAAAACTGTATTCATGCTTTCTCAAAGTAGAGATGTCAAAGAATATTACTGACAGAAATGTCAAGTTTGGTTAAAAGCGCATTTGTGTTAGTTTTTGAGAGTTTTCCAAAATTTTGCTGGAGGTTTTTCCAGGCAATGTTACCAAAGTTGTAAGCATCATGTTAAATATTATGGGTGAGCAAGATGACAAATATATCTTATAAGTTAAAATTTAAGTTGGACTTTTTACTTGTTAAGATCACTCCAAGCTTGAGGCAAGTCTGAAACAATCTGCCGGAATTTCTTCTTACAATTTAAAGGATACTATTATGCAAAATTTTAGATATTCATATTTATTTATTTATTTATTTATTTTTGTAAACAATTTAGTTATACCCCTCTCCCTCCCCCTGTATGACCTCGTATAAGAAAATCCTCCCCTGGCTTGTTGCTCAGCTCTGCAGTTCTCTGGGTGTGGCTAGGCAGTACTGTATCTTATTTGAATAGGCAAGGCAAGTTTATTTGTATAGCACATTTCATACACAATGGTAATTCAAAGTGCTTTACATAAAAAAGAGAAAATAATAATAAAACGAAATAGAAAATAATAGCACTAAAACTTGAAAAAAGAAATTTATTTAAAATAAAAATAAAACATTTTTTTATTTTGTAGTAGACACTGAAATAGCATGTTCTGTGAAGAAGCAAAACAGTTTGAGGTATAAGTCTTCGGGTTTTTTTTTTTTTTTTTTTTTAAGCTGGAGCATTAGACACACACTAAGGACGTTTGAGACATGGTAACCGTTAAGGAAAATCGTCATTTTGAATTTCCTGATCAAAATCTCAGAATAAGTGTAGTGGTTAGCACTGTCACCTTGCACCTCCAGGGTCCGGGTTCAATTCCCAGCCAGGCTCGATTTCCGTTTCTGTGTGCATGGAGTTTGCATGATCTCCCCGTGCTTGGTTGGTTTCCTCCGGGTACTCCGGTTTCCTCCCACAGACCAAAGATATGCAGGTTAGGCTAATTGGCATTCGAAAAATTGCCCGTAGTGTGTAAATGGGTGTGTGAGTGTGTGTATGTGTGTGTGCCCTGCGTTGGATTGGCACCCTGTCCTGGGTGCACCCTGCCTTGTGTCCTACAGTCAGTCTCCTGAGGTAGGCTCCAGATCCCCGCGACCCTAAATACAGGATAAAGCGGTATAGTTGAGTGAGTGAGAGACATGAGAAGCTCAGAGTAGCCTGGCAAATCTATAAGTTGCAAAAAAGACATCTCATCAACCACACTCTTGCTATCCTTTCACACTTTGTGCGTTTTGGCACAACACCCAGGTATGGGATGGCTATTGATTTATCATGTCAAATATACTGCACATGCTCTTTAACTTCCCCACCGTCATGAGAGCAGCAGCTGCCTCTTCAGGGAGTTGAGGGACTAGCTTGAAGACTTCGGTGTCTTTAGGGGAAAGCACTCAATTTCATTCCTTCCTTCTTAATTCACTTCTTCTTATTTCTCACAATCTGTTTCTGTCACTACTGTAAGCCCCAATTCATCATGTTCCCGTTCCCGAATTCTCTGTATGTTTCCACCTAATGCTCTTTCTCCATCCTAGCATTTTATTTCTCTTGCCTCCATTTCTCCTTGCTAGTTCCTTTGCTGGAAGGAACAGCTCTGACAGCTCTAAAGTCTTTCAAGTCCCTGAGCAACACACACGTATCACGCTGCGCTGTTGCAACTCTAACAACAGGAGGCTAAAAAAGAAGACATGAGACTCGCCCCACAGCAGTGCCGGAACGCAGGCGAGCCAGCGGGAACATGGTACTCATTTAGGTTCAATTTATTTCGAAAAACATTCAAAGTAAAGCAAATGATTTAGAAAAAGGTGTCTGGCAAAGAACAAATCAATATTTCAGATTGAAAAAAAAGGTAAAATGCTGCTATTAGCACTCACTTGTTGGATTTGAGACTAAGTACAGCTTAAGGGGTTTGAAGAATAATAACGCAGTAGGAATTGAAAAATTTATTTCATCGAATTCGAATAACATGAGCGCGCAGTTTTTGTAAATAGCAAATGTTAATTTTGAAACACCGGTGTTTGCGGCTGTTTAAGGTCCTTGTGACATTTCCAGTAAAATTTAACCTGCCGTTATCTGTGGAACGCTGCCAGATTTCGGAGCTTAGGAGAAATAGAATTATAAGGCGCAGTCACGGATGTTTTTCTTTAATAAACCACATTTCTTATACCGCACGGATATGTAATTATTTCCAAATGTAAATGCCAAAATTAATTTTATGACTTTTTCCTGAATACGTATTTACTTTAAAACATTTATTTATTATTTATTTTGCTCTTAACATTTTTCTTTTGTCATCTAGGAACCTCTGTACTCCAACTAGGGAGGCAGTGGTAACCAGTCTATCTAATTCCCAATTGTACACCCGTTGTAACATCAATTTGGAAACGCCAATTAGCCTAATCTGCATGTTCTTTGGACTGTGGGAGGAAATGGAGAACTCAGAGGAACCCCACCATGCACGGGAGGGTGGGGGGGGGGGGGGGGGGGGGGAGGGAGGTGTTGTATAATGTACAAACTCCATGCACACAGACACAAATGCAGGAATCGAACCCAGGACCTGGTGGTGCGAGGCGCTAACCATTAATGACACCCTTTGAAATTTATTTGAAAGCAATTTGATGTATCATGTATACTCCCATAGATACAGTCATTGTATGGTCTTACCTCCCGCTATTTTCATTAAACAGATACCAGATACATAATAACCCTTACTAAGATGAAGTAGTTACTGAAGATGAATGTACCTTTTACACAGTATAGAATGTAACTGATGTCTACAAGCACAAATATAGCCAATATCGTTCATCCTAGGGTTTGGGTTAGGCTAAGAAGCGCCAAGCAATAACGATAAAGAGACAAAAGTGAAAATAATTACTATAAGAATGGTGCGAGGTGAAAAGATGGCAGATATGGCTCGTTCTTTCAACATGAATCGTTTAACCATCAGCACGAGTCTGAAGAACACGGTGTGTAGCCAATTGTGTTAGTATCCTAGTACCTAAACAATGTTAGTCGGACCTATGAACTAATTGAACCATAGCTTTCATTCTAATTGTCTTACCTGGAGGTGTCTTACTTTATTCCAACAAAGCCTTGTAAAATTTTAGGACCGGTATTATAAGATGCAATGTTCTCATCTCCTGGATGTGATACAATCAACAGCTGAAGCTGCCACAGAGAACAGCTGGCTGACAATTCACACCATCAATGAAGCCATTTGTGACAACATAATTATCCATCCCTAATGGCTCGCTTGTTCACTACATAGGGTGTAAAATCAATTACACCACTGGGGTGGACAAAACATGTGCCGAGGCACCTGAGACAAGATTATTATTATTATTATTATTATTATTATTATTAATAATGAAATAATAGTTGTCAAGTGGGCTTTACCTGCCGCACTATTCATACTGGTTTTCACAAATCTGATTAACTGGTACAGTATGATATTTAATCTGTTTGGATAAAACATTGAGCGATGGAAGTGTAGCTCCCTGCTTGCAAAAACAGTTACATGCATTAAGAAAAGGACAGGCTCCTGAGTGGCACAACAGGAAAGTGCTGTCAGGTGATACCCTCTTGGTCAGGGGGATGTCATAACATGTCATGACAACCAGAGTGACACTAGCCAATCGTGGGTGTCTGTAAGCTCATGTGTGCAAAAGAGGACACATAAGCCTTACATCTGAGTGTGTTACACTGCCCTATTATGCAACAGTGCAGTTTTATGAAAATGCAATCGAAACGTTCTACAATGAAAAGTCTGTTAAAAGAGGAGAAGTCACCTGTGTTTGTATTCATGCAGTTAAAAGGCTAATTAGGTCACCATACTCCATTACGTTATTAGATAAATAGTCTCATTCTAGTCATTTAGATTTCTAGGCAAATAAAAAATGGGACTTGTTAAGTTTATTCACCTGCCCAGTGGACTAGCTAATGGAATTAAGAGTTATTGGATTTATGATTTGTTCACTCCTGCACCATAGACTTATCAGCTGTAACAAACACCTATAATTGTCCAGGTGCACCTTGTGCCACTTAAACAGCTCTGGCCCACTCAAGACCGATGTGTTTTCTGGCACCAAGACATTAGCAACAACTCCTATACAGTAAGTCAAGGTGGGACTTGTTTGTTCAGCACATTCCACAACTGTTCGATAAAAATAGGCTTAAACTTACAGTTTCTTTTGAATGATTCCTGAACAATTATTGCAGTGTTGCTGTAAGAGGTACAGTAACTTAGGAAAACTGTTGCTATGGATGAGGTGTTTTCCATCTGGAACAATGTTGAGGTAGGTTCAGAACCACATGAAGGTCAGAACCCAAGGTTTCTCACTAGAACATTATCCAGAGCATCACACCACCTCTGCTGGCTTGTCGCCTTTCTATAGTGCATCGGACACCTCTTCTCATGTAACTGACTTACCTGACCGTTCACATAATGTAAACAAAAATGTGATTAATCACACCATGCCACTTTCTACCATTGGTCCTGGTGAACATCATCCAGTTCTGATGCTCACCTTCCCACTTTTGGCACAGGACAGGGGTAAACATGGGCACTGGTTTGTGAATATGCATCCCCATACACATCAAGCTGTGATGCACTGTACGTTCTGACACCTTCCAACTGGATCATGACCTGCATTACCTTTATCAGCAACCTGTGCCACAGTAGCTCTTCTATTGGATCAGACCACTTGTGCCAGCCTTCACTCGCCAGGTGCATCAACATGCTTTTGGTACCCATGATTGAGATGTCCATCCTTGGACCACTTTTGAAAGGTACTAACAGACCAGATTTATGGTTTTGGACATGTTATAGCCCAGTCTTCAAGCAATCATGACTTTCTGTAGCTCTCTCAGTTATAAAATAATACAATTGCTGTATAATAAAGCCATTAAGCTTATAATAATTGCATGTGTTTTTTTGCTGTGATTTTTCTCTAAACATTCCCTGAATAACAATACATGTAAAAAAAAAAAAGCTTGCAGACATCTTGTAGATATCATGTTTTCAGGTGTGAAATGCAAGCTTGGATATCTCATAATCTCTTTACGTGTTAATATGCATTTTAGTCTATTGCCTAAATTCCTCAGGTCATGTTATATTGATGGACTGTAACCCAGCTAGCGTAGCTGTTCATGACTGCTGTGGTGTTGCTGTAATTATGGTTCCCTAGAGGCAGGCTCATCACTACAAGCCTGATGCTTTTGCAACTGCTCTTAAAGGGCATAAATAAGAGAGAAATCAGAGCGAGGGCCATCACCAGCCTGCCTGGCCCCCAGTGGCACAAACAGCCTGGGCTAATTTCTAACTGGCAAGTGCAGATGGCATGTGGAGATACAGAGGTGCTAAAATTAACCTCGAGGCACTAATGGAGTGGAGGTGAAAAGAGGGAAAAAAAGTGGGCGGAGGAGGAGAAAGGGTGCTGCGTGCTGAAGATGGTCACAAGACGTTCCAATTGTATTAAAATCAATGAGTGAACAAAGATTTTTTAGAAACAGGAGCTTGCAGTTGGCATGATGTCAGCCAAATTGACGCCTCAACAGATGGAATAAATGAAAGCATTGTCAAGGAGCCAAGCAGACGGTGCCACTCCTGCTTTACTTCCTGGTTTGCAGCTCTGCTTGATGTTGTATTAAAACCGAGAGTGTATGAAGGGACTGATTGCATTGGGCTTTGACTGCTGATAAAGACAATGTGTGTATATATATATATAGACAGAGAGAGAGAGAGAGACAGAAAGAGAGGGACACACACACACAGGGAAACACAAACGCACACACAAAAAAGAATCCTGTACAATCTTATTTGATGTTTGAAAAGGAAGCGTATTTCATTGGCTTGTCTTTTTTTTCCCCTTGTTTGCTGTGGTAGCAAATAATCAAAACAACAGAGAAAACCAATTTGGATAGGAGCAGGTACACTTCTGCTGCTGAAAGCAATAAAAAACACTCCATCCAACGGAGACTAAGCCCTTTCCGACACTGCGGCAACGACTCGCAGTAATGGAAGATTTCAGGCTTACACTAAGAACCCCCCAGTATCAAAGGAAAACCATAATGAAGAGGAGAAGTAAAACTCTCCTGTGGTTACATCCCACAGTGCATGAAGAACAAATAAAAACACAGAGTTCCTGCAAGAGCCAAGGCTTTATCCTCATTCTAAGCTTTGCCCGTCATTCTGACTCAAAGTCCTTTATAAGGTGCGGTCTTCATTTCTGGTTGTGAATTATGATGGTGCTGAATTCTGGAACTCCCTGTTGTTTTATTCTGTTATATGTAAAGTAATCAAATGGAACAGTCACATTGTGAATGCAAGTAATTACAGGAAGTCAAAAAGAATAGATTTCCTACACCACATCAGGAGTACATGCAAACTTATTTTTATATTCTAGGCATTTGGCAGATGCTCTTATCCAGAGCAACCTACATTTTTTTTTTTTATCTCATTATACATCTGAGCAGGTGAGGGTTAAGGGCCCAACAGTGGCAACTTGGTGGGTGTGGGGTTTGAACCTGGGATCTTCCGAACCGTAACCCAACGCCTAAACCACTGAGCTATCCCAAACTCCATGCTCACAGCCTGAATGCAGGAATTGAACTTCTAACCCTGGGGATGTGAGGTCACCATGCAAACCACTCTCCCAATGTGCCACCACACACTGCTACATTATTCACAATTTGGAAAAACCAATCAGCCACATGTATTTGGACTGTAGGAGGAAACCGAGACAAGATTCGAACCCTCAGCCCTGGAGGTGCAATGCAATAACAACAGTAATTATAACTAATAACTACACCAATGTGACACCTAGTCTCATTCTATAACATGTTTAAGAACATGCAATGAAAACATTTTGACTGTAGGCAAGTGTATCTTTATATATAGATAAATCTTTTTCTTGCTCTATAGGTATGTGTATTGTTTCTTAACACAAATTAATGCTTCAAATCAGAGAGAACATTTGCCAATGAAATGTTTCCAGCTTTAAATTAGTTATTAAAATGTTAAGAAATACAATTTTATAATGGCATATTCAGCTAATTCCAACCTAATACATTTGCCAATATTTGATTTACTCTGGCACACATAGAAATTATGTATTTTAACAGACCTGATAGAAGACTTATTGATGGAATAAGTTGCATTTATAAATATTAAAATATGTATTTAAAAGGTGAAAAATATATCATATGCACTCCCCAGCCACTTAATTATGTACACCTGTTCAACTGCTTGCATACACGTATATCTATATAGACAATCACACATAACAGCAACTCAATGCATTTAGGCATGTAGACATGGTTAGAGCAATCTGCTGGGGTTCAAACCAAGGAAGAAAAAGGGATTTAAGTGACTTTGAGCATGACGTGGTTATTGGTCCCACAGCTGATCTAGTGGGATTTTCACTTACATACAATCATCTCTGGGGTTAAGAGTGAAAATACCCAGAGTTGGCAGACTGACTGCATAGAATGGACAGACTGGTTTGAGCTGAACTCAAATAACTTCTTGTTACAATCGAGGTATGCCAACAAGCATCTCTGAACACACAACACGTCGAACCTTAAAACAAATGGGCTAAAGCAGCGGAAGACCACACCAGGTGCTACTCCTGATTGGAAAAACGCAGCCTTGTCTGATGAGTCTCAATTTCCGCTGACGGTAGGTTCAGAATCTGGCGTAAACAACATGAAAGAGTGGATCAATCCTGTCTTTTTATAAATGGTTCAGGCTGTTTCTGGTGGTGTAATGGTGTGAATGAGATTTTCCTGGCACACTTTGTGCACTTTAGTACCAATCGAGCATTGTTCAAGTATTGTTCCATCCCTTTATGACAGCAGGATAACGCGCCATGTCACACTCTACTCAAATGCTCTCCACAGTCACCAGACCTGAATCCCATATAGCACCTTTAAGATTTGGTAGAACAGAAAATTTGCATCATGTACGAATCTGCAGTAATTGCGTGATTCTCTTGTGTCAATATACAGGAGATCAAAATCTCTAAGAAATGTTTCAGGCACCTTGTTGAATCTATGCCATCAAGAATAAAGACAGTTCTGAAGGCAAAAATACTAGCAAGGTGTACCTAATGAAGTGGCCAGTGAGTGTAGATATAGAGGTTTGGTATGATGTAATAATTATATCAATGGTTTGTGACTGTTGGAATTAAGATCAGCTTTTCTTGATCTTCTTAGTTTCCATGATTCACCCAAGTTTTTTTTTTTAATCATTTGACCCAAATGAATTGGTGAAGTGTGGCAGATATATTTCTACATTACAAGAGTAGAAATACCTTTAATATGAGCCAGGAATATCTCTCTTATTCTCAAAATCCTCCAAATCTCATTCATCTTGATGCTCCACTTTTGAGAGACAATTTGTCTCTCACTAATGCCCGGGATGCCTCCTGACTTCGTTTAAAGGTCTCCACTTCCCCAAAACTATGTCTGCCCAAGTCTGGATATGTAAAGATTTGCAGCTATGACCTGCTGCTCTCATAAATCATAAGTCATCCCAGGACTCTTAATCAAAGGCAGCTCTTGTCTGAACAACAGCGTATTGCAATGATTAAAATCTTTTGTTATCCAGAATAGGACACACTCCATATTGAGCCTGGCTGTTCTTCCTCCTATCTTCTCATTGACTTTTTCTTTGCCACTGGGATTGCCTTGTTTATTAACAATCTATTTTTCCTGCCAGATTTCTATACAGCTGAAGTCCACAGTTAAAGCACTGTAGCAGTCAAAGCACACTGTCATTTTGATTACTAGTTTATTTGTTTGGGAGAACTTTATCCTGTCTAAATAACACTGATAACACATCCACATCTCAATCAGAGCGGTAGCGTAGCGTTCCGGCTCATGGCCTTGGTGGAAACGAGGAATTGCGCTTACTCAGCCACAAAATGACTCTCAGCTCCCACTTCACACATCCCGTCTCAAACCCATTGGGTGTGATGAAGCGCAGTGGTGCGATCCAGCCATGGCTGACAGACTTCACGCCTCCCCAGAATGCCCTTTTGCTCAGCTCAATAAGCTCTGGAACAATGCAGGCACCCAAGGATGAGCAGTATGTTGAATTAAAGAGGAAGGAGGGAGGAATAATGCCTCATCATCCATCCATGAAAATAGCATCACTGTCCTTTTGTGTGCAGTGCCTACATTTCCCAGTAGTCCATGAGGCAATAGGGTGCATTTAGGCTCGGCAGGAGAATGAGCTTTTATGGAGAAAGATGGGGCCTTTTTGTGGAGGAACAGGACGCATGGAGAATGCAATGATTCATCAGTGTCACTCCTCATCTCGGGCACAGCAAGGGGTAGCCAAGCTATGACAGGGCTTAGCAGGCATATTAAAATGCACTGACACGCATATATACAGTAACCACACACACACACACACACACACACACACACAGAGACTGTAAAATTACCTTCAAGCTCAGTCATATGGGGCTCCGTGCTTGGTGGGTTTCCTCCGGGTACTTCGGGTACTCCGGTTTTCTCCCACAGTCCAAAGACATGCGGAGTAGCCTAATTGGTGTTCCTAAATTGCGAGTAGTGTGTTAAAAGACTTGCATCAATAAAAAAAGTTCAAATGTTCCAAAATTGGCTATACTGTAAATATAGACACCAATCAGACATAACATTAAAACCAGTGGCAAAAGAATAACCTTGATATTCCTGCTACAGTGGCACACGTCAAGGAGTGGGATATATTAGGCAGCAAGGGAACAGTAAGTTCTCAGAGTTAATGTGTTGGAAACAGAAAAATGGGCAAGGGTAAGGATCTAAGTGACTCTGACAAGGGCCAAATCAAAATGGCTAAATGACTGGGTCAGAGCACCTTTAAAGCGGCAGATCTTCTGTAGTATTTCCTGTGTGGTGTGGTTAAGACCTAGAAAAATGTTCAAAGAAGGAACAGAAAGGGTCATGGCCACCCAAAGCTCATTGATGTGTATGTTGAGTGAAGCCTATCCTGTTCTGATCTCAAAGAAGAGCTACAGTACAAATTTTGTACTGCACAAATTTCTAAAAAATGTTCATGCTGTATCTAGTAGAAATGTGTCTGAATATCCAGTGCATCACAGCTTGTTGTGTAGCTGCAAACTGGTCAGAATGCCCATGAACTGGATCACAGAGCAGAGGAAAAGACAGCCTGGTCTGATGAATCAGGTTTTTTTTTCTTTTGTCATGTGGACACCTGGAGTTTTTGTGCGTACAATGTGGCCCTAATCTTAGGAGGAGATGACATCAGGAGCACTATGGGAAGAAAACAACCTGGTGGAGGAAGTTTAAATAATTCAATTCAATTCAATTTTATTTTATAGCGCTTTTACCAATTGTCGCAAAGCAGCTTAACACAATCAAAAGAAATATTTAAGTTTGTATGAGATGTGAACGTGTATAAATCAAATAATAAGACTGTCCCTGATGAGCAAGCCGAGGGTGACGGCAACAGTGGCAAGGAAAAACTCCCTGAGATGGTAATAGGAAGAAACCTTAAGAGGAACCAGACTCAACAGGGAACCCATCCTCATCTGGGTGAACGGATACCAGGGATTGATCTGCATTCATACTGGGTGAGACTGGAAGTTCAGTATAAGAGGAGATGTGTTTAAGTTAAAATTGAGTCCAGTTCATTATCGGAGGCCCAGGTAGACTGTAGGAAACTCCAGTCCTAAACTATCCTCCGAGAAGAGCTGTCTGCATCAGCCGAGGACAGGACCGTCTTCGTGGAAAAGTGGAACCTTCCCCAGTCACCACACGCATCCCAGGCAGACCACATGGGGCAGCCAAGCGACGAGATCTTCAACCAGAAGCGGGACACCAGGACAAGTCAGACAGCTCCAGAGGGTAGAGCTGAATCACTGGCAGCATACAGTAGGAGCAACATGTATAGCTCGACAGAGAGACAGGTAGAGGGAAAGAGAGAGAGGGAAAGAGAGGAGTAGAGAGAGAAGAGAAGAGAGCAGAAGAGAAGAGTAAATGTTCTGCTGTGAAAACTTGGGTCCTGACATTTGTGTCGTTACTTTGACATGTACTTAAATGTTATTGAAGACCTACTTACTTCATGGTAACCAGGATTTATAAGGATAATGCACCCTGCAAAAATAGTTCAGATCTTTTTTAAAGAACATTCCAGAGTTTAAAGTGTTTACTCAGACTCTGAAGTCTCCAGATCTTGATCCAGTTGAGCATGTGTGGGATGTGCCGGACAAACAAGTCCAATCCGGACGGCCACATGTCACATCTTCCAGAACTTAAAGGATATGCAACGTATTGGTGCCAGATACCTCTGCACACCTTCAGAGGTCTTGTGGAGTCCAAGGGAGACTGAAACATTATTATGCAGGTGGTTTTCTCAAGTACTGTTTAGATTCAGCAATTGAAATCGGCACTACAAATTGAGTTAATCCTTTATTTGTCACCTATACATTAATGGACAGTAAAAATCATTACATATTCCATGTAGCTGGGGTCAGAGCACAGGGTCTGCTGTGATACAGATTTATAGTGTTAAGGACTTCTGTTAAGGGCCCAATGACAGGAACCAGGGGGGAGCTGGGGCTTGAACCAGTGACCTTCCAATAAATCAGTGTCTTAAACCTCTGAGCTTCCATTATGGCTTCTTCTTTCTGTAAGGGGATTGAACCCCAGTCTAACAGGCAGCAATACTGACCACCATACTAATGTGGAATAGAAGTGGGATTCAAACCCCTGTCTCTATTTAGAGACCAGAACAATCAACCAGATGTTAGAGCAAAACAATTGAGGCTGGCACCTTATTAACCCTCTTGGCCATGCTGACACAAGTAAAACTTGATAAAGAAAGAGAAATTAGATTAAAAAAAAAATGTGTTTAGTCCTCATCAAAAAGAGTAATACTGTACACACATGCAGACAAGGGCAGGATAGACTGCTGTGGGTTAAAAGACAGAGGCGTGAGATCTGTCTGTCTGTCTCCGTATGAGTCCAAATATCTGCCATTTCTAGTTTCAACATGTTCCAAGTCTACAGTAGAGGATTTTGGGAAGTCGAAGGAAGTTTGGCAGGGGCAGAGACACAGCAAAGACGACCCCCTGCCCAAAAAGTGTGTAAACAAAGGACAGGAGGCTGTGGTCTGTCGAGCCACATGAACCCACACATAAACTTCTAACTACCATCTGCAGAACAATCTGCCAGGCCTGCCAACCAGTGAATCACTCGTCTAAGTTTAAAAGTGTAGTGGAGTTTTACAGTATCCTAGGGGTTAAGCATGTCGGCTGACCAGACAGGACAGCAAACTGCATTTTTAATCAGCGCTCTAATCTGCATTACTATTAAAATAATTTGTAACTGTTTGATTTTGCACTTTGAAGTAGGTCTACAGTATTAGTTTTCCTATTTCATTTAGCAGTTATTTTTCTTTCTTTGCCAAAACCTTCTTTCTATTGCATCCACAATTAATATATTTCCTTGCTGATCACAACATACTTGCTTAATGAAGTACGGTCATAGATTTGTTTAAATGAGAAATTCGAAAGGAAGCATGTGAGGCAACTGAAAGGGGTGGGGCTCATCATTTAATAGTAGAGAATTTAAACCACAATTTATATTTAAAGCATGATTATCAGTCACTCCATATGCACACCCATTGGTTTACTGGGTAAGATAAAAAGAATACTTTATTTCTACGCATTATGGAATAACAACAGTACCTGCGGCTCTCCAGTGTTCCTATCACAAATCTATAATTGGGTTTTCAGGTTAAATCCGCGACTCAGCATTTTTTGTGCACAAACATAACAAATGAACTCAGATCCTTCTAACATGGCCCACAAGTGTATGGTTAATTTTGTGTTCCATTTCGTCTCAGTAGCCTCAGCTTCATATTTTGCTTCATAAATAAAGCACTTCCAAGCTGCTGTACATTCATGGCTGCAGTTCCCTTTCAAAAGCTACAGTACACTCGATGCTGCGTGAAAACGCTATGAGAACATCTTTTTGTGTTACCAGTTGTGAAGCATGTGTGTATCAAACATGCCAAATTTTGGCTATGTATAACCTCGGTCAGGTGACGTCATCTGATAAAGTGCACCTGCAGGTTATAAATGGGAGTAAACAGAAACATCCTCAGATCTATTTGTCTTCAGGACTGCATTGTGTTCGTGTGTGTGTGTGTGTGTGTGTGCAAGCGAGTTTAAAAGTATTCTTTCGGAGCGCGATCTCCACCCTTTCTTTTTTTTGCAGGTAACTAATGCATGCGATCAAGCGCTTAAATATCGTCTAGCTGCAGAAGCGGGATTTCCCCAAGCGCTCAAAAAAATAATAATTTTAGACGATAGGTTTCTGTTGGGTGGCAAGGGGAGGAGCCTCAATGACTCTCTCTCTCTCCCCTCTTTTTTTGGCGAGACGAGTTAACTCTTTCATGGAATAAGCCTTATTCATCCAGTTTTTTTCGTGCCATCAACATCGATTTATTCGAATATCATTGATGCGAAGGCGCGGGGTTATATGATGATGCCCCAGATAGAAGAGACGTTTGCGGCCTATATCATCCTCCCTGAAAAAGCACACACTCTCCACCAAGCCGCGTAGACTGACATCTTCCCTGATGGGGAAAAGCTTTCAGACAGCGGATCAGGCTGGTCCTCCACTGCACACCATGGCAGTTTTTGCAGGCTTACCAGGCTGACCTGCTAAAAGACTTGAGCACTGGAGGGGCTCTTCATGATAAGGCGTTCCCGGAACTACACTGAGCCACAGACCTGTCTCTTCATGCAATAAGGCCTGTGCTATTGGCCATTTTATGGCTGTGATGGTTTCTGCGGAGAAGCACCTTGGCTAAATCTCACGGGCATCAAGGATAAGGATCATGCATTTCTCCTTGATGCTCCCATCCCACCTTCTGGACAGTTTGGCAACGCTGTTAACTCTGTCGCCACTAGGTTTAGGGAGGCGAAATTATATAAGAGCCACCCAGTCCCGACCAGGTCTCTCGTCAAGCACAGAAAGAGAGTGTTACATATGAGCCAGGCACCCCCTCGTAAGACAGGGGTGCGGCGCGCCGCGCTTAGAAATCCGCCTCAAAAAAGTCGGACCTACATACTGCCTTCTTCATGAAGAAGAAGTCCTGAGGCTCATTCGCCTCCAACTAAAGGTTAGTTCTTCGGTCATTTCCTGCCATGTTTCAGGATGCTGAACATCTAACACCCCTCCCCCCATCTAACCGAGCTGTCAAAACGCGTGCCCCTTTCCGCAAAACTGATAGTGTGAAAGCTACTGCCAGGTATACACTGCGTTCCAAATTATTATGCAAATTTGATTTAAGTGTCAAACAATAAATATTTAGTTTTTAAATTAAACTCATGGATGGTATTGTGTCTCAGGGCTGTGATAATTAGTTTCCCAAATAAGCCTAATTAAAGGAAAAGTACTGAAGAAGGTTGTTCGACATTATTAAGCAATCCACAAGTTTCAAGCAATATGGAAAAGTTTATTTTGTGTCTGTATGCGTGTGTACAGCACGCATGTAAAGCAAAAGCAAGTCTCATTAGAGAGGAGACTATTATTCTGTACAATATAGAAAATCTAGAAAATATAAAAATTTTACTGTAAATAAAAAAACTGATGCATGAAATAAATATGCATGAACGTATCTTATTAAAGTGGCTTGTGTGCATTGATCCAAAAAATGAAATATAAAGTGGTGTGAAAAACCTGATTTCTTATTCTTTTGCATGTTTGTCACACTTAAATGTTTCTGCTCATCAAAAACCGTTAACTGTTAGTCAAAGATAACATAATTGAACACAAAATGCAGTTTTTAAATGAAGGTTTACGTTATTAAGGGAGAAAAAAACCCTCCAAATTTACATGGCCCTGTGTGAAAAAGTGATTGCCCCCCTTGTTAAAAAATAACTTAACTGTGGTTTATCACACCTGAGTTCAATTTCTGTAGTCACCCCCAGGCCTGATTACTGCCACACCTGTTTCAATCAAGAAATCACTTAAATAGGAGCTACCTGACACAGAGAAGTAGACCAAAAGCACCTCAAAAGCTAGACATCATGCCAAGATCCAAAGAAATTCAGGAACAAATGAGAACAAAAGTAATTGAGATCTATCAGTCTGGTAAAGGTTATAAAGCCATTTCTAAAGCTTTGGGACTCCAGCGAACCACAGTGAGAGCCATTATCCACAAATGGCAAAAACATGGAACAGTGGTGAACCTTCCCAGGAGTGGCCGGCCGACCAAAATTACCCCAAGAGCGCAGAGACAACTCATCCGAGAGGCCACAAAAGACCCCAGGACAACATCTAAAGAACTGCAGGCCTCCCTTGCCTCAATTAAGGTCAGTGTTCACGACTCCACCATAAGAAAGAGACTGAGCAAAAACGGCCTGCATGGCAGATTTCCAAGTCGCAAACCACTTTTAAGCAAAAAGAACATTAAGGCTCGTCTCAATTTTGCTAAAAATAATCTCAATGATTGCCAAGACTTCTGGGAAAATACCTTGTGGACCGACGAGACAAAAGTTAAACTTTTTGGAAGGTGCGTGTCCCGTTACATCTGGCGTAAAAGTAACACAGCATTTCAGAAAAAGAACATCATACCAACAGTAAAATATGGTGGTGGTAGTGTGATGGTCTGGGGTTGTTTTGCAGCTTCAGGACCTGGAAGGCTTGCTGTGATAGATGGAACCATGAATTCTACTGTCTACCAAAAAATCCTGAAGGAGAATGTCCGGCCATCTGTTCGTCAACTCAAGCTGAAGCGATCTTGGGTGCTGCAGCAGGACAATGAAACAAAACACACCAGCAAATCCACCTCTGAATGGCTAAAGAAAAACAAAATGAAGACTTTGGAGTGGCCTAGTCAAAGTCCTGACCTGAATCCTATTGAGATGTTGTGGCATGACATTAAAAAGGCGGTTCATGCTAGAAAACCCTCAAATAAAGCTGAATTACAACAATTCTGCAAAGATGAGTGGACCAAAATTCCTCCAGAGCGCTGTAAAAGACTCGTTGCAAGTTATCGCAAACGCTTGATTGCAGTTATTGCTGCTAAGGGTGGCCATGTAGGTTTGGATTTTTTTTTCCCTAAATAATAAAAACCATCATTTAAAAACTGCATTTTGTGTTTACTTGTGTTATCTTTGACTAATAGTTAAATGTGTTTGATGATCAGAAACATTTTGTGTGACAAACATGCAAAAGAATAAGAAATCAGGAAGGGGGCAAATAGTTTTTCACACCACTGTATGTAAGTGTGTATGAATGTGCAGGTGTCCATAAGTGTCCATGAATGTCCAAGATGAGTGCAAAGAGACAATGTCATAATTGTGCATGTTTAAAAATGGGTTAGTCCTGTGTGGTGTTTAGGTTGAGAGACCTTATCGCCTGTGGGATGAAGCCCCTCATCAGCCTCTCTGTGTTGGCCTTAAGGGAGCGGAATCGCTTTCCTGACCGCGACAGAGAGAACAGTCCATTGCTGGGGTGGCAGGATTATTAGGCAGGATAATCATTAATAATGACACAAAATCTGAGAAGTCATGAGTCTGAGAGGTTTGAGTTTGCTGTAGGCTATTATCTAGTGGATATTTAGATTATCCCTGCAATAGGAAGCCAGAGTTAATAAAAATATGAGGGTTACAATGATCTGGCTTTACGAGTTTAAACTTTATCTTGACTGATACATATTGTTCAAATTGCACATGTTCGGAGAGTAACTCTTCCTCTATACGAAGGTACTGCACAATATAGTCCCCATCACAAGCGATGCATTCGCGCCATCATTGAACCCAACCACTCAACCCTCTTTGAAAATTACCTTCACTATGACCTTCCTTTCAAAAACCCAACAACTTAACCACTGAGATAATTAACCATCCCATCCCATCCCATCCCAACACCACTAGAAGTGCATGAGGCAGTTTGATGTAGACATTTCTTTAGTACCAGGTGCCATAATAAGTATAGGGATTAAAGGCACAGTGAGTGCACCGCCACTTGCATAGCATGTATTACAACTGATGAACAATGAAATAGTTAGCATTTTATTTGAGCTAAAAATTATGCACAACACAGTGGCATAGTGGTCGGCCCTGTGGCCCTGCATCCCCAGGATCGAGGCTTCGGTTCCTGCTTTGGGTGTGTGTGAAAGTGGTGTGGATGTTCTCTCCATGCTAGAGGGGGGTTTCCTCTCACAGTCCAAAGACATGCAAATTAGGCTAATTGACATTTTCAAATTGTGCTTGTGCCCTTTAATGGATTGGCACCCCTTGGCCTACCCTGCCTCATGCCCCAAGTCCCCTGGGATATGGTCATATATAACATTTGGTGACTAGCTTATACTGTATAAATTATGGACCTGTTCCCTGTTCCCCAGCTGTACCAATGGACAAACATTGACACGTGTCTCGACAATACCAAGCGAAATATATGATTTAATTTGGATTGGAAAACAAAAAGGTTTTATGCTTGGCTGAGTTGGAAAAGTTTGTCTATAAAAGAGAGTAGTGAAATTGGTTTTGAATAATTGATGACACAGGACATGAATACCACCCATTCATCTTTCAGCCTAGACACACTGAAACAATTATTCATAAAACAATTTGGACAGAGTAGAATCAATGTTGCTGACCTGGTTACCTGATGAAGCAGTTACTGAAGTTTAATAAACTACAAGTATGAATTCTATAAATTATGTTGTTGTCAACTAGTAAACTTTTGTCCACTATTTTACATAACTTTCAAAATTTTTGCATGACCATAGTTGGAAAAAGATTTCATTTTCCCTATAAATCTTTCTAGCCCTTAAAAACCCATTATTTATATATATATATATATATATATATATATATATATATATATATATATATATATAATACACACTCTATATGTATTGAAGGTTCTGCAGTACAGAATAACACTTTTTTTTAGCAGAAACTAGGCAATATAATTAACTAAATATAATTTTTTACAACTATACAAACATAGGCTAAGAAATAGCACAGGCACACGATTACATGTTTTAAAGGTTGAGAACATAATAATAATAATAATAATAATAATAATAATAATAAAAGTTCTACATTTTGCAACATCATTCCCATATTCTGGTAGGGGTAAAATTACAAATTTATAAATACCCTTTACTGTATAAAACTAATGATAACTTTTGTTCTACCTGACATATATGAAAACCCAAATACACAGTTTGATGTCTGAAGCCTCCCTGTTAACACACGCCGGCAAGGCTTCCATATAAGCACTTATATTTTTTTAATAATCATTGACCTACGCTGTGTTGCCGCTTGGGTTTTAACAGTTTCATACAACTTGAACATTTGAACTTCAAGAGAAACCAGGCTCTTTATGAACTCTATATAAATGAAAAGTGAGTTACATCAGGCCTAATACAGATTATTATTCAGTACCCAGAAGCCAGAATTTTAAAATATAGTTAATAAATAGTATAAAATTTCTGACAACATTAAAGAAATATAAATACATTAATAATTGAACTGGCAATTCCGCACTGCTATTACAAAAATAACATGAGCGCACCACAGCTCCATTATGGCATTAAATACAGTTTACAGTAGAAGAAGAAATGAAAACACCGAAGTAAGTGCAAAGGGTTATGTTTGCAAGTTAGCGTAGAATCCTTTGGCCTCTACGTTTTGTTTCTTACTAAGCATAATGAGCCGAGTGCAACATGTGTTGCAAGCATATTCCTCTCAGCATGCCGTTCACTGTCTCTGTGAGGAGTTAAGAGGCAAACTGTAAAGAGAAACCTCGGCAGGGGGTGCATTTTGCTGCCCAGCCGGAGACATGGACCCTCTCCAGCCCTGGCACAACTCACTCCACACCAAATGAGCTGTCAAATATTCAGCACAGGAAAAAAACAAAACAAAACAAAAAAAAAAAAAAAACAGTCAAATTTAGTCTGACCAAATGTCACTGGATAAAAGAAAGTGCCAGCTAAAATACCACAGTGGCACATTTCATGATGCTGAGAAAGGAAAAAGGCTCAGGCAACTGTACAGCTATACAAATACAAGGGTAGTATCAAGTATACATCAAATTAAATAAATACCCTGAGAAATGCATCTCTTTAATTCTCTGCTTGTCTTGTGTTTGAACGCCAGAGTTGTCTTTGAGCATAGGGATGTTTAAAATAGTTCTTAAAACGGATATAGACTAATATGGCCAAAAGTATGAGGTGTCCATATACGTTTGACCATATAGTCTATATGCATTTTGAAAACTATTTAGAAATTTGATAATTCTCTCTTGGTTTGGCATCTGGGCAATTTAGAGGCCGATTCGGCAGTCTTGGTCTCTTTCCCTGCTGGGTCGCATGTGCGGGAGGCTGTGGTGCGCGGGGTGTTCTGGTGCCTTTCTATTGTGGCCAACATTGACTTTCTTCAGAGATTTGTGCAGCATTGGCAGCATTGGCTTTTCTGTAGGATCGGACCACACTGACTGGTTTCCGTGTGCATGGTTAAGGCTTGGGTGTTCTTAGTCATGTGACCAGTTTACTCTGCCTCTGTCCACGATTCGTCCTCTGCAACTGATCCAGAATGCAGCATCACGTCTCGTTTTTAACCTTCCCAAGTTCTCCCACACCACCCCACTCCTCCGCTCCCTGCACTGGCTTCCTGTAGCTGCCCGCATCAAATTCAAAACACTGATGCTTGCCTACAAAGCCAAAAATGGCCCAGCACCCAGGTGGTGGAACGAACTTCCTCTAGATGTCCGTACAGCAGAGACTTTAACTATCTTTAAACAACGACTCAAGACGCATCTGTTTCTCCAGTACTTGGACTAACCGTACCAAACTGATCAGTGTATTTCTAAGTATTGCACTTTCCTCTTGCTGGATTTAAGGGACCCAACCCTGTTACTGAAGGCATGAAGACGTGGTTTGCCAAAGCTGAACTGGAAAATCTCATGCCCTGACCTCAACCCTATTAAACATGATGCCCTAAAGGACGACATAAAACACCAACCGCACCCCACATGCTTGACATTATTGACCTGTCGGACTCCACTAATGTTCTTAAGATGTCTTTCTTATTGAAAAGCCCTCTCAAGAAAAGAGTACAGGTTCGGCAAAGAAGAAGCGAATCTAGAATAGGATGCTGTATGCGTTGTATAGCCAGATCTCCACAAACCATCCTTCTGTAAATCTTTTGTTACTGTACTGTATGTTCACCCGTATTTAATGTTCGGCTAATTATCTATATAATGTCAGGCTTTTGAAGCCTTGCAAGTACATTTCTAAAGACCATTTTGTCAAGGTGTCAGTTAATGAATGGTTCTATAATTTATGGTGTATTTCTCAAAAGTGAAAAAATACAAAAACAATGTTCTTTCTCAGTTGAACAAATAAGTTATTATATTCCTTCATAATTACATACGTATCTGCTAGTTGAAAGCTTAAACATTGTTTTTGAGGTAAAGGAAGGTTTCATTACTCAGTTTGGCGACTGTGTGACTTTTTCCTGCAAATCAAAAATTATTTGCTAAATCGAGTGCCAGCATTAAATTGTCGAATTGTTATTTTGTTCAGTAGCATACATTTTGATCACACTTGTGCTTTTACTTTCTGCTTTTCCAAAAACCATACTCCCCTCTTTACAGGATCAGTCAGCATCCCAATAAGCCCTGTATCTCCTCTTTCTTATTGATTTAATACACATGGATTTTAAAAATTTATACCCAAATGCATAATAATCATTTAACTTCATATCATACTGTGTATGACTGTATATGTAATGAACAAAAAAATTTTTTATTTTGCATAATGTGTGCTGTGACATACAGCCAGGTGCATAAATTTTGGAACAAAAAATTCACATGGGAGAAAAACTCCATAGATGTGATAACCTGGTGATTCAGTACATTCCGGTCATCAGCTGACTTCATTTTATTGCCCCATAACGTTGCTGAGTCTAGACCTGAGTGACTGAAGCAACCCCAGATCATAACACTGTCTCCAGAGGCTTGTACAGTGGACACGTCATGTGCTTCCCATCTCACCCTGACACGTCCTTCGCTCTGGAATAGGTTCAATCTGGACTCATCGGGTAAGATGACCTTTTCTATCGCTCCAAAGTCCAATCTTTATGCTCCCTAGCAAAACGAAACCTCCTTTCTGATGAGTCTCACTAACAAGTGAACAAGTGGTTTTCTTAGGGACACACAACTTACAGTATGGACACACAGTCCCAATCCTCATCACATTGTGTGTGTACGTACAGTACATGGATTACACTTATATATACAATTATATGAGATTAAATAAAAGTACCTTCCATGTTATTTTTGTATACACTGAACTAAGATCAAAAGTTTTTCACCTTATCTTTTTATATCATTGAGTCAAACACTTAAGATGTTAAGCCGTAGCTAAATCTAATAAATGATTAGCATCTTTTTTCTAATTCCTTTCCTCTGACTCAAAAGCCTGATGCTAAGCTAAAGTTAAGCCAAATATAGATAGAGAGAGAGAGTTTGCAGGTGTTTATTATGTATATGACAGTGGGAAGGGTTTAAAAATCTGAAATTTTAAGAGGTTGTTAAAAAAAAAGCTGCCATAACTATATACAGTATGCCTGATGTTTTGCTTTTACAGCATATTTTTCCCTGAGCAGCACAGCGGATATGCACCTGCTGAATTCCAGCTTCTACGCTCATATTCTCCCTTTAAGTATAGGACAAAGAGTCGCTATTCGTCAAACCATAATCAAGGCCTACTTAAGTTCATAGAGTAAAAAAACAGTGAAGTTATTCGCAAGCAGGTCTTTTCAGTACAATTTAAGCCTCTGGCCTTGCAGTGGATTTGAGTTTCCTGTAATTGATCCCACAGGTAGAGCTAGCGAGTCTGTCACCTTTTAAATGAGGCACTCAGGGATCCTGCAAGCAGGAGAACAAATGAAGGTCCTACAGTACATCCTCACATATATATTTTTTTTTTCAAGTAACCCTAGATTTGGTTGACTTATTATCATTTAACTCTACATTGCCTGACATAATGGCTATGCAGAAAACTCCCTGTGCCTGTTGACCACCAGAGGCATCACTCAAATTGTACTGTACAGTAACAATGCACATTTTTACTTGAATTTAATTCAATATATTACAATTTTATCCATAAATCTAAGTGTACCATTTAATTAAATGTTTTTTTTTTTTTTGTAAGCTCTAGGACAGGTCATTAAAGGGCATTAAAATATGCAAAATGCTGTGTGGACGAGTCAAACTCGTGCTTCTGATTGTGCAGAACACAGTTATAAGAGTGAAATCCCCCCTATTTCTCTATATAATCCCCCGTTACAATAATGCACGTCTCCCATACCATCAAGGTAGAGCCATGGTCAGACTGCCTACTTCATGTCTGTAACACAGGCCTCCCAAGAGCTCCTTAAATGGTCCAAACGTGTAGAAATGGCTTGGTGCGAGGTCAGAACAGTCCGGGGGATGTGAAAATAACTCCCAGTTGAGTTCCTGTAGAGGTGTTGATGCATGATTATGTGTACAGTTTCCACAGACAGATGTGTCTTTTTTCCGAAAGTTGGCGACAAGTTAACCATCGATTTTCACTCGCTGAATGTTCATGCAAACGCCTGCAGTAGGCTCGAGCCACCTCGGTCAGGTTTTAAGTTCTGGTCTTACTAAAACGACCCTCATACTGTACATAAAATACACATCTGGATGGGCTAATTTTGCCGGCCATACAGTATGCATGTGCAATGGATTTGATTTTAATGCATTTTAATGTATTTAAGTCATCTGTATTTGACTATTTTTAGGCAAAAAAAAAAAAAAAAAAACTTGGTTTCGCCAAGACATGATAGAAAAAAAAAAGATTGTTTGAGTATCAAGATACCAAAGAAAAATATACCCAACAAAATTCTGTATAATGAAACTTTTTCATTAGAACACAAAGAATTTAACTTTTGTTTTAAAGAAATGTTTTAAAGGGTTCACTCCCATGCACAATAGAGGGTCAGACAGGACTAAAACCTCTGAAATTCTCTCGTGAAAAATTACATTACCAGGTCTCATCAAGAAAATCGAATGCAGTATGAACATGGTTTTAGTACAACAGATGTTGAAAAAAGGAAAAGAAAAAGGTGCAAAAGTGCAACTGTGCAAATGTATTAATAATCAGTAGCTGGATGAGGTCCTAGTACAATATTTATAACCTTCTATGAGAATAAGTCAGCTACTGATCATCAGTCTGTAGATGCGTAATAGATCTTCAGTGTTGTACACGCCAGCCTAGTGCCAAGGTTAGTGATTATACTCTGGTAGGATGTAGAGTCATGGGCAATGTGAAGACTGCAATCTCTTTTTTAAAACTTTTCTTTAATCTGGTAGCCTGAAACTGTTTTTCCAGATGGCTATAGGTCATGTGTGGCTTGGGAGTGTGAACTCTAAGATTACACTCTTATCATGGATATCCAGCTTTGGTATGTGAGACCAGCCCCCTGTGAGGAACTGGTCTGTTCTCACCATGCTGATCACAGTATGAGCCATGCCGCGCTTCTGTAGAAGTTGGAAAGGAGCCTGAGAGACAGATTGACTTTCTTTATCCTGCTTTCCCTCTGTAAGATCTAAAACTGAGCCTTGCGTATGATCTAAAGGATTTCTCATACATATTGCATCTCATCCATTATCATTTCCTAAACCATTTGTACTAGAAATTGTATGTGTGTGTTAATAATAATTTTGAGGTATATATATATTCATCTAGGAACCTCTGTAGTCCAACTACATACTGTAGACCATGGTGGCCAATTGTGACCACGGGCAGTTTTGGGAATGCCAAAAGACTGGATGGAAACTGGAGTACCTAGAGGAAATCCACCAAGCACTGGGAGAATATGCTGAGCATGTTGGGCATGTTCACTTCCAGTGAAAGGAACTCTTAATGCTTTAGCATATCAAGACATTTTGGACAACTTTATGGGAACAGTTTGGGGACGTCCCCATCCTGTCCCAACCTGACTGCGCACCAGTGCACAAAGCAACATCCATAAAGACATGGATGAGTGAGTTTGATGAAGAAGACATGGACTGGAGTTCTGACCTCAACCCAATAGAACACCTTTGGGATTAATTACAGTGGAGACTATGAGCCAGGCCTTCTCGTCCAACATCAGTGTCTGACCTCACAAATGCACTTCAGAAAGAACGGTCAAAAATTCCCATTCACACACTCCCTGACCTTGTGAAAAACCCTCACAGAAGGGGTAAAGCTGTTATTGCTGCAAAGGGTGCGGGGCCAACATCATATTAAACCCTTGGATGTTTGTATGCAGGTAAAGACAGGCGAGCGAATATTTTAGCAATATGGTGTATATATATTTATATATTGTACATACAGTCTGTAGCTGCTGTGTTCAGAGATGATATTCCAGCATTAAAGCAATGCTCCTTTAGAGAGCTCATAGTTTGGCCATATCTGGATGGTTCCCTGAACCCCAGGCAGCTTTATGCAGAAAACTGGCTCAGTCAGAATACATTACATCCTCAATTACATCCTGCCAGAGTTGCCGTGGCCATGCACCTTAATGGCTAATGCTAATAGGTTTTCACTACTTATGGGGGTCATTATTAATCATATTTAGTCAAGGACATTTATTTGCTCCGTATGTTTATACAAAAAAATAAAACCTTCTTTACTCTGAATAATATAATGTCACATTCAAAATAGATTTTTCTGGATATATACACACTCTGACCTGGAAATTAATGCATATATAATAATAATAATAATAATAATAATGAAACATTCTGTGAGCCATAGTTCTGTGGGTTGAAACACCTTGTCGATAAGAGTGATAAGGGAAATATGGCTAAAGGGACAGGAAGTCTATAGTAACTTGAATAAAAACAGACTCTTTACAACCAAGGTGTGCAAAAACGTATCTCAGAATGTACAACACATTAAACCTTGAGGAGTATGGGCTACAGCAGTAGAAAAACTACATCATGCTCCCACATGTCTGTAACAAATCTAAAGGCTGTCATGGACCCAGACTACCACAAAATGGACTGTTTAAGTTAGCTGAAGAATGGTAAAGAAGGAGGAAAAAATGCCTCGAAGAAGTCTTCAAATGTCCAGTTATGGTGAGCCTCAGATTTCTATTCTTAGAAATAGAACTTGATGTGGACGTCTGCTGTTGTCACTCATCCATTTCATGGTTGTTCTTACTGAGATATTTTTTTTTTGCTCAGCATTGTTGTACAGTGTGCTTATTTGGTTTGCGACAGACTTCCTGTCAGCTCAGTCTCGTCATTCAGATCTCTCTCTTCAACATGGTGTTTCATGCTGCATTCCCTCTACATGCCAGGTGTTTCTTTTTTGTTTGTTTGTTTTGTGTACCATTCTGTTAAAAACTTTTACATTTCTTGTAGTTTCTGATCTCTATCCATCTGGCATCAATAGCCATGACACTGTAAAAAAAAAATGAAAATAAATAAATAAATAAATACAAAAAGAAAAAGAAAAAATAATTAAAGAGATTACATTGGAGCTTCCCTTACCCTGAAGCTCGTGACTTGTATCTGTATGTATGAATTTGTACTTTCTGAGGTCACATGACTGGTCAATTGGATAACTGTGCAGGTTATTGAGTGTATTTGATACTTCCTTATGGTAACTAATCATTGATGGTAAAGGAACACATGTAAATCTTTTTGTCTTCAGGACTGCGTTGTGTTTGCATGTGTGTGTGCAAGCAAGTTTTAAAGTATTAACTCACCGATATGGTGGAGTTCGTTAGGAGACCCGTACCTCCGTGTGATAGATCTCTTTCGGAGCGTGATCTCCACACCGTTGTTTCGAGTGCTTCGCGTGACGCTCGCATTCTTTAAAGAGAAACTGCGAGCCGCTACGCATTCCAATCTGGCAGACGCGCCCGAGATGGAATTCCCCCTTTCTCTCGCGCTCTCACCGGATCAGAAAGTTTTCCGTCCACTTCTCAAGCACGCATCGGCGCTTCTTGTGAATAGACAGAAGAGACCTACTCTCGCTTCTGGGGGTATGGAGGAGTTACTGCAGGTAAGTAATGCATGCGATCGAGCAATTGCATATCGTATGTGGCTGCAGAAGTGATATTTTTCCCTAAGTGCTCAAAATTTAGATGACAGGTTTCTGTCGGGTGGCCGGGGAGAGGAGCCTCAGTGACACTCTCTCTCTCCCTCTCTCTACGTTTTTTTTGGTGACCTTTATGACGAGTTAACTCTTACATGGAATAAGTCTTATTCATCCCGTGTTTTTCATGGCTTCAACTTTCGATTTATTCGCTGATGCGAAGGCGCGGGGTTATATGATAATGCCCCAGATAGAAGAGACGCTTGCAGGCCATCTCTCTCCTGGGACATCATCCTACCTGAAAAAGCACACACTCCCCACCAAGGCGCGTAGACTGGCATCTTCCCTGGTGGGGAAAAGCTTTCAGGCAGCGGATCAGGCTGGTGCTCCACTGGCGGTTTTTGCAGGCTTACCAGGCTAACCTGCTGAAAGACTTAAACACTGGCGGGGCTCTTCACGATAGGGCATTCCTGGAACTACGCCGAGCCACAGACCTGTCTCTTGGTGCGATAAAGCAGACGGCCCGTGCTATCGGCCGTTTTATGGCTGCGATGGTTTCTGCGGAGAGGCATCTGTGGCTAAATCTCACAGGCATCAAGCATAAGGATCGTGGGTCCCTCCTTGATGCCCCCATCTCGCCTTCCGGCCTGTTTGGCGACGCCGTTAACTCTGTCGGCACTAGGTTTCAGAGGCGAAATTATATGAACAAGCCTTCGGGAAGTTCCTTCTCCGCCGTGCTCAAGATTCGGGACTGTCGGCCACCCAATCCCGACCAGGTCTGACTCTCGCGAAGCGTAAAGCACAGAAAGAGAGTGTTATGAGCCGGGCACCCCCTCGTAAGACTGGGGCGCGCCACGCTTTGCAATCTACCTCAAAGAAGTCGGACCTACGTACTGTCTTCTTCATGAAGAAGAAGTTCTGAGGTTCATTCGCCCAGGACCGTGGGGGTGGCTCCCCGCGAGGAGGGGCGCGTAGAATTCCTTTCGAGGATAAGGTGTTCTCCCTGGAAACCCCAGGAGGTCGGTGTTCATGCACCGCCACCACTGGTGTTTTGGGCTCCAACGAAATGTTAATTCTTCTGTCTTTTCCTGCCATAATTCAGGATGCCGACCATCTAATTCAATTCAATTTATTTCTATAGCGCTCTTAACTATTGGCATTGTCCCAAAGCAGCTTTACACAATCAAAAGAATTATTTAAGTTTGTATGGAATTTGAATGTGTATGGATTAAAAATGGTCAGATAGTCCCTGATGAGCAAGCCGAGGGCGACAGTGGCAAGGAAGATCACCCTGAGATGGTAATAGGAAGAAACCTTGAGCGGAACCAGACTCAACAGGGAACCCATCCTCATTTGGGTGAAACAGAGAGCAGGAATTGATCTGCAACAAGTATGCATACTTTCATATAGAAATATTGCCACAACACAGGAAGTTCCTGAGGTTTGCTTTCGGGGGCGAAGCTTACCAGTAGCGGGTCCGTCCATTTGTTGCCACTGTTGGGCCCTTGAGCAAGGCACTTAACCCTCAATTGCTCAGATGTGTAATAAGACAAAAAGTCGATCCGGATAAGGGCGTCTGCCAAATGTCTAGATGTAGATGTAACTATGATATAACAGTATAGGGTCTATGTATATAATCCTGCATGTAAGAGACTGCAGTCAGTAACATGTGAGACAGGGAAGCGCTTCGGCTGCTGGTCATCTCAAGGAACACTGATGGTATGATAACACCACTCTTTACTTAAACGAGGGACTGATCACTTGAATCTTAGAACAATTGTTGTGTAATTCGCAACGCTATCAGACACAAGAATTGGAAAGTGATTCCAGAGTTGAACCTCAAGTCCCCTGTAGTTGGCTAATGGCTTTTTTTCAAATTTGAAGCAGAAGCTGATGTGCAAATTCCCAGATACTGTAACTCAACAGACATTGTGTAAAAAAAATTAGTCTTTTAAAAAGTGAGACAGGTTGGGCTGCGATGGATCCTGTGTTGCATTCTTTGTTGGAAAGAAAAGGCCACATTTGTCAGGCACATTTGAAGGATCATTTGAAATGGGACAGCCTTCATCATGATGTTACGATGTAATCTGCCTTCAAATGTGTCTTTTTGAAGGATGTGGCCAACAGTGACTCACAGTAATAGAAACACACACACACACACACACACACACACACACACAAGTATAGTACTGTAAGAGTCTTCTTCACACATACTCGCTTGTTAGGAAGCTGAGATCAGAGCTCAGAGGTGAGTCAAGATGCAACACCTGGCACGGGGGTTTAGAAGTCACAGCCTGAGAACGTTAACTTGTAAATTCGCAAACCGCTGCTTGCATGAGTAAAATTTAACAGTTGCAATGAAAACAAAAACTTAAGCAGAAAAAAGGTAAAAAGAAAAAAAAACACAAAAGCTTGTCTTCAGAGACATGACCACCTCAGATGAGTGCCATGTCTTTTCATTGATCTCACTAAATAGCATAATAGCGGTATCGCGGCAAGAATCATCCGCTCCGATGTCGAAATAAATTGGATGAATAGAAGCACATGAACGCAATCAGTGCTTTAGGAGGCACAGAAGGATCCTGATTTAATAATGTGCCAAGACTTGTACAATATGTGATACACAGATTTTGTCTAATCAGATTCAGTCGGTGCAATTGAAAATCAATTATGATTAAAAAACAAAAAATGGCTTTGGAGGTAAAGCTCCAGTGATGAAGCTACAGACTACACAATAAGTACACAATAAATGAGAAGAACATTCATAAAAATGACAAGTGATACTATTATTGTCTTGTCCTTGCACATCGATCTACTGTATAAAAATAAAAATAGTTTTGTGCATCTTGTACTTTTACTTTGCTAATTTGGCCAACCGTGGAAACTCCCTTTCATAGCACTGAGATCACAAGACCTGAGACCTCATTATAATTGTCTTCAAAACAAGCATCATGGTACGCTTGAGATTTGGAGGAGTAGGCACTGTGGACGTTCCTTTCACCGTTCCAAACAGGCACTTATCTCTTTGTTGTTTCCATTTGTCTTTGGTTATGATGCACACTTTGTAGGAATGACATGTGCCTTGGTCCCTCCTCTGTTACCAAGACCTGGCTTCTTCTGCTAAAAATATTCTGGGCAGACGGTGTATGGGAGCAACACGGTATGAATCTATTCAATTCAATGATATAAAGTGAAAAGATAAGCAGTGTATAGTTAAGGTAACTAAAAGGCCAGGAATAAATTATTTTCATTGTTTTTTTTATTATTATTTATTATTATTCTTTGAAATTGCTAACTTTCAGAGCTGTATGAAAAATGCATGGGATCTGCTCGGCAAACACGCGTGATTGTGTTCATGCCTGGCGGAATGGAGGCGGAAAAGTGAAAATAAAATCAGCCTTAGGAAGGAAAAAAAACTTCCATCCTGTTTCAAATAAATGTGTCTACAGCAGCAAACAAAGCAGGAATAAAAAGTGGGGTTTGTGGGAAAAGAAATGGGAATGAAAAAATAAGGGAAAATGTGACTGGTTAGGAGGGGTGCAGTGATGAAAAATAGCTTGCTTCGAGACGTAGCACAAATCAAGTCCTTGCGGGTTTGATTGCTTGGGGCTTAATTAGCCTTGGAGAAGCGTGGCGAGCAACTTGTCATGTTGCAATATTTTTTTGCTGCGACACTAAACTCATGGAGAGCTATTCAATCATTTCTAAAGCAAAATCCCTCACCTCTCTCTCTCTCTCTCTCTCTCTCTCTTGCTCACATCATTAATGAATCATATTACATCCTGTTCAAGATACAGTAAAAAAAGACGAACACAGCCACACACACACACACCTCTTATAAATGCACACACACACACACAAAGGAACATTTACTATAAATTTCCATCCTTTACATGATGTCCCTCAGCCGTAGAACAGCGGGAGGACATGACTAAGAGAGCGAAGGACAAGCCGCCATTAGTACGCGGCAGGTCTGCTTTCTGAACGATGAGCTAGAATTTCACTCCGAGAGTGCCATCGCGTCCAGCACGACTTAATTACTTAGATAGAGTGAAAAACCATTTTCATTTCCTTTAAAGGTCATGGTGCGAAATTTTCAATTATGAAACACTTTTAATCACTTGGGCTGAATATGACACTTAAATGACAACGACATGTGGCAACGTGTTTGTGTTGAGTGTGTGTGTGTGTATGTGTGTGTAGTACATAGGATATAGCACTTGCAAATAATCGCTCAGTGCATCTGCACTTAAAATTCTTTATCTCTCTCTCTCTCTCTCTCACTCTCACTAATTAAGCTAAAAGCTATCCTTTCCCCGTCATGTGTGCAAACATAACTTACCTCCCTAATTACGGGAGGCTGTACTCTACCAGCTTTAATGATTACACATCAATGGTTAAGATGAAAATATGACAAAACAGCCTGGTGGTACAGTTATAACAAGCTCCTTAGTTGGGTTTTTTACAAGAACAGCTCAAGAAATTACAGCTGTGTTCTCTCTCTCTCTCTCTCTCCCCTTTCTCCCGCTCGTACACTCTTCTTCACACGTTCAAAATCAATAAGAAATAGAGATGGAATAGAAAAGAAAATGAGACCCAAGCTTTAAAAGAATCAAGCTGAGTATCAAAAATAGTGCTAAGCTATTCCCTGTTTCTGATTCCCTACTGTGCTCCTTACATAGTCTCCCTTTAACCCAAACTTATATTTTAGATAAAGCGCTTTGCCTATCCAAGCCTCATATTTCCCCCCTGATCTGATCGATTTAGAGCTCACCAGGGAGCAAAAGAGGCCCACAGAATATCAGGATAATGACTATTCGGTATTAGCAATGATCTTTCTGAGGAATACAGGATCCTTGGAGTGTTATACAGCATCACTGGTGCAGCAGATCTCTGGGATTACATGTAATCTTCTTAAATGCAGAGGATCTTTAACCTTTCCCATTCCAACATCGTTACCGTAGACACAGTACTTAAAGTTACTCACTCTGTGGTGATTCTGGATCCTGGAATCAGGTAGTATGGGGGCATTTATTTATAAGGCTGCTTTGGCAGTAGGTTACATTTACATTTAGGCATTTGGCAGACAGTCTCATCCAGACCGACTTTAAAGCAGTTGCTTGAAAGGTTCCATCATTGGATAGATCCTTACATTTCGTTAGGAGGTTACTAAATGCAATCAAACACTGTTGAGAAGATATTTCTTTTGTTTCTTTTGTTTTTTGTAAAAAGGGTAATAACCTAAATATCTAAGAAACATACAAGTTTTCAGTCATTGTTTGAAGATTGGTAGTGTCTTGTCTTGACTGGGCGGTTATCTAGCAGAAGTTTGTTCCACCACCCAGGTGCCAGAACAGAAAACAGTCTTAATGCATGTTTCCCCTTAATCTCGGGGAAATGGTGGGACAGACCGAGCAGTGCTGGAGGATCGGAGGGAACGTGGTGTGATACAGCTGAGAGGGAAGTGGGTGCTTGGCTGTTTTTAGCTTGTCACATGTACCCCTTACAGCACAATAAAAGGATTTTTTTTCTCCGCATATAGCAGTTAGGAAGCAAACCCAGCCACCATACAGCACCCCTGAAGCAGATAGGTTTAAGGGCCTTGCTCAAGACCTTAACAGTGAGCAACTTAACAGTGCTGGGGGTTGAACCCCTGACCTTTTGATCAAGAACCCAGTAACCCACAGCCTTAACTGACTAAGCCACCACTGTCCTAATGCTCCAGGTAATATACTATAATACTAATATATAATATGTAAACGTATAATCATCAATATGGCACAGTGGCCTGTTCGGTGTCCCACACAGTTCCAGCTGGGGTCTGCTGGTACCCTCAAGCAGTTGTTGCATTGACAATATTTTTGACTATCCCAAGACCCAAGCAAAAAAGAGTATTTTTTTTTCCATTGTCTACTTATTTCCCCCAGAACTAAACTGGTAGACAACTGCACTTGCTTTAGGTCTCTGAACAACTTCATCAGTTCTAACTACTGGCTTGGAGTGGCAGGTATATGAGATGTCAAGTCTTTGACACCCTAATGATGACCTGTAGGTTGTTGTTTTACCCATGCGTGTGATTAAGGTCATCTGAGTCACGGTATAAATGACTATGAAACTGCCTTGGGAATGATGAAAGACCTTTATTGTAATTACATTGTATAGACACTCTGTTTGGAGACACTCATTACATGTAACCTTTTTGAAAGGAGTCTCCAGTGTCAGTACATTTTTTACTGCAGGAAAGTCTTCACGGCAGAGAACTTTGTGCTTTCTGCTCAATCACATGACAAGCTGCATGAAAAAATCGTCTCCATTTACCTTGTTAGACAGCAAGGGCACATGAACCAACAAACCACTACACCACCGCCTGGCACCTCCAGGGTTCGAATGTTCACTGTGTGTCTCGGGTTCGATTCCCAGCCAGTCTCGATTTCCGTCTCTGTGTGCATGGAGTTTGCATGTTCTCTCCCCGTGCTTAATGGGTTTCCTCTGGGTACTCTGGTTCCCTCCCACAGTCCAAAGATATGGAGATTAGGCCAATTGGTGTTCCTAAATTGCCCATAGTGTGAATTGAGCATGTGTATGTGTGTGCCCTGTGATGGATTGGCACCCTGTCCAGGGTGTACCCTGCCTCGTCCCCTAAGCCTGCTGGGATAGGCTCCAGCTCCCAGCATCCCTGAATACAGGATGAAGCGGTATAGAAGGTGAGTGAGTGAGTTCAAAACATCGGCACAAATAATTCCAGATTAATATGTTGATGGTCTCAGCTAACGTTGTATTATAAAAAACACTGCTCATTCGGCGTACTACTCTTATACTTCTTTAACACTGATAGTTTTGTGTTTTTAATTAAATTACAGAGATAAATAGCTTTTTCTCATTTAAAGTCAATGTAAAAGATTAGAGAAAGCACTACAATGTCATCCATGACCATCAGAAAATAAATAAATTAATTAATAAATAAATGTAAGCTGCTGGGATTTGCATGCAAAAAAAGAAGCAGGTGAAAAAGTCAAAGTCTTCAAAAGAACTGTGTGAGGTTCTATATGATGCTCAGTAATACTTAAAAGATTATTCCCTTATAAAACTCAGAAAATTATAACTGAGACCAAAGGGAGGGGGTCTCAAAGGTTTCACAGCAAATACTGAATATACTAATACAGCATTATTATGTACTGTAGCACTGAATATACATACAGTATACATACAAATAAAGGCTAAATTTTATTTATGTACAGTACATATAGTAACTACTGTAGTTAGTATAATTAAGCATTTATTTGTATGTGTCTAAGACTGGATGGTACTGTACACCACAGAAAATGTGCATGAGACGTTTAGACATTTAAAAGATCAAGCACACAAGTTACACAGCTATTGGTGTTTATGAGTCGAATAAGATTTATTTAATAAATAGTGTAACACCATAAGCGTGGCTGACCTTTAGATGCTGTTGCTAGGCGACGCCGCCATTATGGCAATCAGGTACCACTGTATGACAAAGCAATAGACGTCCGGACATTAGGTAGCACCAGGTATGAGAGTAAGTCATTCTGCTATAGGAAAAAAAAAAAAAAAAAAAAAGAAGAGAAAAACAACAAAACAAAAAAAACAAAAAGTGAAAATACTTAAAAAAGAGAAGTATCAAGAAGGTGTTGTTTTTGTTATCTTGTCTGCCTTTAATAAACTCATGTCATCACTTTGAACGGGAAGTTTTCCCCAAAAGTATGCACAATTACTTCCAACAGCTCACAACTGACACATCTTCCCCTCTGAGGCACTTCATCAGGGCTCAGCATAAAACCACCCAGCGCTCTAACACCATGCGTCCTCTCTGCACACCATAATAGTCACAATTCTTTTTTTTTTTTATCAAAATAAACATCACTGCCAATAAAATAGTTATGAAATAGCTTGCAAGACTAAATAAAAAAATCCCAGCATTGGCCAAATTGTCACTGTTTGGCCCTCGAGCAAGACCCTTTACCCCCACCCCTGCTCAGCTGCTTTAGATAAAAAGGTCAGCCAATGAAAGAACTAGAACATCATTAAATTTCATATTAATAAAGTCTGAAAAAGTTCACCTTCATTTTTAACCTTACACTCCCCATGACTCATCATCAGGTCCAGATTTAAATTTCTCATATCATAATTACAGACCTTTCAAATCATGCTCCCTTTAATTACTGAATAATGTGCGTTACAATAAATGAAGCTGAAGATTTTAAGGGGTTAACTTTGGCATTTTGGCTTGAATTCCCAAGTCAATGCCTACATGACGAGGTTGTGTGAAGACGGTTATATGGTAGTGATGGGGCAGGAACCTACTTTGCCTGCTCATGATAACAATAGATTTGTGCTTAAGGGTAAAACCCCTCTGGCAGTAAGTGCTCAGTGCTACTGCATATTTTAGCGCTGGCCCTGAACCCACTTGAACAGATCTGCTTACTCTCTGTTCACTTGTCTGTCTTTGGTACTCATGGAATGGTCTTGCCTGCATTTCTTTTTTTTATCATTTCCCAGCCTTCACACATGCAAATGTACATCTTTTATATTCCATTCTCCTCTCTCTTTACCCGGCTCTGTGCCTCATATCGCCCATATTTCATATTCTCACAAGAACTCTCGATCCTGTTCTTGGGCTCGTCAGTTGCTGACAGCCGGGAGCAGATCTATGGCTGCTCCTCGTCAGAAAAAAAAAGCTGCATTTGCACCTTCAAAGACCATTTTGCCCCACCGACTACAAACCCCTGAGTGATCTGATGAGTGGTTTTCCAGAAAGCATGGAAAAGAGAATATGCTTTTATTATTGTCCATGCATCATCAAAAAAGAGGATATGTTGAAGTAGAAATAAGATAATGATGGCTTAACCTTCTGGATTTAAAATCAGCAGCCTTTTCCAGAGTCACACACTTAGAGAGAGATGAAGCTAATTAACCCAACACAGCTCTACTGTTCCTACTCATTTATAACACGCTGCTCTTAGTGTAATTCTCTAAAATGATTCCAAACTTCACTGCTTCTTCTTGTATTAATTGGAAAGTAGTGTTTGGGTTATTTTGTTCCCCTTTCTTCCGCTCTTGCTCTCAACTTTTTCCCTGGCATTAATTAATTCATTACCATTTGAAATTCCAAGCTGTAAGAAAGCCAGCACAAGGTAAGAAGGGGAGAAGAGAAGAAAAAGAAAAAGCGCTAAAAATAAGGTGGCATCTGTGTGATATGTCCTTACAGTGGCTGACCTGGATAGATTTTCATTCTCGGTGCTACTACAGAATGTCAGATTTAAAAATAAAAGGATGAGAAACTGAATATAAAAAGATGGGTTTTAATCTCGGAAACTTGAATTACATCTGGAGCCTATGTTGCAATTTCTACTCACGTGTTTAACACGCATCATATTTTCCAGTGTAATGCAAGCACTCAACTGGAACATTTTACTGTAGGTCTGATACCAGCAATCAAGCTTTCATTTTAACCAAACATTAAGGAATATGGATGCATTACCATACTGACATTCAGAAAATACAAAAACCAGGCAACAGAGTTTAAATTAGAAGCAACTTAAACCTCTCTGACAGTTTACATATCTTGCTTATCTAATGTATAACTGATATGTCATTATATACAGAATGTTAACTCCAAAACTTTCCATTTAACACACAATTAGCCATAACATCCTCAGGTCTTTTTGTCTTCGAGGACTGTATTTTGTGTGTGTGTGTGTGTGTGTGTGCAAAAATCTGTGTGTTAAATACAATGCCGGCAGTTAAAAAGAAAAGAAGCAGAAAGCGAAAGTAAAAGGATATTTTACTTACAATGGCGGAGTTAAAAAGGAGATGTTTTCCTCCATGTGAGAGATGGTGATGATGATCGCCACGCTTTCTGTTTTGAATGTTTGGGAAAAGAGCACACTATCCTCGGACTCAATCAGAGAGCTTTGCGTCCGGCTCAGGTTCTTTAAAGGGAAATCGCGAGCTGTGACTGTTCTGCACCTGCTGAAGGACTTGAGCACTGGTGGGTCCATCGACGAAGGGGCGTTTTTAGAGCTGTGGCTCAATTTCCTTGATGCCCCCATCACACCTTCCGGACTATTTTCCGACACCGTCAACACTGTCGCTACTAGGTTTCGGGAGGCAAGGTGCTACGAGGAAGCGCTTGTGAGGTTTCTTTCCCACTGTGCTCAAGAGTCGGGGCCGTCGGCCACCCAGTCTGGATCAGGCCCGGTTCCTTTGAGGTGTGAAGCACAGAAAGTGAATAAGAACTCCTTCCTGGCACCCTCAGGAAGGCCACTGTCCAATATTCGCCACCACTGGTGTTTCGGAGAGCAGTGGTCTACAGCGAAATGTTAAGTGTTTGGTCGCCTCCTGCCACGTTTTAGGACGCCATACGTCCAACATCCCCCCATCTGGCCGAAGTGTCAAAACTTATGCTCCTTTCAGAGAAACTGGCAGCGTGGAGGCTACTGCCAACTATATCTTCTTGGGTTCAAAGGACTGTAGAGAGAGGCTACAGAATTCAGTTTGCACATCGTGCTCTGCGTTTTAACGGCGTGGTCTCCACTTTTGTGAAACCGGAACAAGTGCATCTGTTGACACAAGAATTGCAGACTTTGCTGGAAAAAGAGGCTATAAAACATTTTTCCATGCCAGACAGACAGTCTATTACAGTTGGTATTTCTTGGTTCCCAAGAAAGACAGGGGGTTGCGTTACATACAGCAGAATGTCCCCTTTACTACTCTCTGACTTCTCCAGCTCCCCTGGGTCTGGACGCTATAGCCCACACATGGCCCACACTGTGTCTTTACGCATTTCTTCAGATAGCTCTGCTCCCCATAGTCCTAGCAAAGGTCCGTCAACAGGGGGTTTCGCCTCTTATTGATAGCGCCCCATTGGCCGATCAGAGTATGGTTCTCAGATCTAATATCTCTCGTCGACGGCTCGCCATGCGCGATTCCGGTTTGAAGGGATCTTCTGTTTCAGGCGCAGGGGACAATACTTCATCCCAAGCCCGAGCTCTAGAACCTTCATGTCTGGCCCCAGAGGAGGACCAACTAAGAGATGCTGGTCTTCCAGCCAATGTAATAGAAGCTATTCTAAGTGCTGGGGCTCCCTCTACTTGAAGAACTTATGCCCTCAGATGGAACTTGGTGTATGAAACTTGGTGTATGGCAAACCATGTAGACCCAGTCCACAGCCGGATTGTTTCAGTGCTGGAGTTTCTGCAGGAGAAATTGTCCTCTGGCATATGTTTTAGCACTCTCAGAACGTATGTGTCGCCATTTCAGCTTGCCATGCCGCTTTATTCGTGGAGCTTAATGGTTGAGGCCGCCCACTAGAATGACAGTCCCTTCATGGGACTTAGCTGTTGTGCTTGAGGGTTTGGTTGATACCCCTTTCGAATCTTTAGAGTCAGCACCTGTTAAGTTTCTGACCCTTAAGATGGTTTTTCTAATGGCTATTACTTCTCTAAATGATTTGCAGGCTCTGTCAGTCTCATCATCCTGCCTAGACTTTGCCTCTGGGCTGCTCAAAGCTATTCTGTGTCCTCACCCGAATTATCTTCTGAAAGTTGCATTCCCGACTATGCACCTAGTTGTTCTCTCAGCCTTTTGTCCTCTGCCATTTAATGCTCCGGAGCAGGAAAGACTTCACTTACTATGTCCAGTACATTCTCTGCAGATTTATGTCAACTGCACTAGCCAGTGACTTAAGTCGGAGCAGCTTTTTATATGCTATGGGAGCCGCAACCGTGGCAGCTGCCACTAGACAAACAATGTCAAAATGGGTGAGGGATGCTATAGCCCTAGCCTACAAGGTGCATGGTCACACTTCACCCCTAGGAGTTAGGGCCCTTCAACTAAGGGGCTTGCATCGTCAATGGCTTTGGCAAGAGGTGTGCCCTTGCAGCAAGTGTGTGATAGAGCAGGTTGGTCATCTCCGCACACAATTGTCAGATTTTATAGTTTGGATGTCATCCCAGAGTCAGGTCTAGACCTCATTGGTAACACACTACAAAACCCTGGGGGACCAGACACTTTTTAGTGTGGCGACGTTGGTATTCTCGTTCCCAATACCGTTTTTCACGTAGCATCAAGTGTAGCTTTTGAAAGTGAATGTCTCGGGTTACTTGACTGTAACCCTGATTCCTGAAAAAGTGGGAACGAGATGCTGCGCTCCAATGACGCACTCTACAGTATGTGTGACAGGACATCCTTTCGGACAAAATTGACCTCAGGATGTTCCCAAAAAAATTGCCTGTAGTGTGTGATTGAGTGTGTGAGTATTTGTGTGTGCCCTGCGACGGATTGGCACCCCATCCAAGGTGTACCCTGGCTTGTGCCCTAAGCACCCTGGGATAGGCTTCAGGTCACCGTGACCCTAAATACAGGATGAAGCGCTATGAAAGATAAGTGAGTAAGTAAGTGCATGTGTGGGTTTAATTAAAACTGTGTTGAGATTATCAGACTTCTTCTTCACGCACTGTGCTGATTCTTATGACTTTTTTTTTGTTTTGTTTTATTAATTAGAAGAACTGGGCAGTAACGACTGTCTCACACATTACTAACTGTCCTGGACAGCCAAGCATGTAATGAATAATCTTGTACTCATTAATGTACAAATGCCCATGGTCCCTAAACACTCGATTAAATTGCTTATAGATTAATTAATTCTTATCATTGTCATATCTTGTGCATGAAAAAGGTTGATATTCACAAGCACAATGATTTGCACACACATTTTAGAAAACTCAAAGTTTGCTTGTTTATAATCCTATTAAACTTGCTTGAATGATTAGACAAACATCTGTTAGCTACTTATATAGATGTCTGCTGAAACGGCCTCTCAAAACATCATGCAATCTGAAATGTTTGAACGCTTTAAATGAGGGCAGACTGGATGAGATGCAATTAGAGCTGAAGATGGGATTTGACAAAAAAAGCAGACAAAACAATTTGACAGTGTTGGCTAAACAATCACAACACTGAATTTGTGTCGAAATTTCAGATGCTTAGTTTTAGTCATTTTAGTGAGCGGAAAAAAAATATATATATATATATTTTTTTACTAGCTTAACTATTATTTTTGTTTGTACTTGTTTTTGATCTTTTTTAACAAACTTAGTAATTCTGATTTTCCAAAATTTTAACAAATTTGTAGTCTTTTACAAAAAAGTTTTATGAAGGAACACAATGCTGATCTGGCATTTACTAAGGATCAGGTAGCTGGTGATTTTTAAAAATAGGTCAAGCACAAGTGTCTGATTTTTATGGATCCCCTAAAGGGACATAAAGTAAATACAAAAAAAAATACATAGAAGGGAGGAGGAAAAAAAAATGCATAGAAGACATTTGTACATAAACATTTTTGTCAAATCATAACACAGAACGCTAAGGATTTTTTAACCTCACACAAATACCTGGAGTTTTGCAATCATTTGTTTGTTTTTTAATATTTTGCAAATTATTTTACAATGACCTAGATGTACTATAACCATCTCTTTTAACTTTTCTATGTTTTTGTCCTGTTATATCTCTTTATTTTTCCTCATACTGTATGTCCCTCAATAGGTACCTCAGTAGGTCATTGATGTTTAACATTTGCTTGTGTCCTGTTACGCATAAGAGCATCAGAACCTTTTATTTTCTCCAAAGTATAGTGGGGTCTGCAATTCTGCCTTAAATGAACATCTAAGCTGCTAACATGTAGTGATTGAAGCATGCATTGACAGCTAGCTAGGGAAACGCTGCTGATATATAAAGGATAAAAACCTAAGACACACCTACATAGATACAATTCCTACAGTTTTCAACCTAAGAAAAGTCAAGCACCTGAACAAAACCAAGTTGTCCAATAACCATTAATCTTTGTCCCCGGTAATAAAATGTGACAAAAGATCCCAGGTGAAAGAGTTCTATCTAGTGATGGGTCGTTCATGAACGATTCGTTCTTTTTTAACGAATCTTTAACATGACTCGTTAATGATGAGTCGTCTCGGAGAGTGATTCGGTCATTTTCTATTGGGCGTGCATGCGCAAAGCATCGCAAAACCTTTGTATGTTATATACAGGAAACAGTATTGAACGATTCAGCAATAAGTCTTCAAGTCCCAAGTCGTTCGTTCTTTTGACACATGACTCCCATAGACACTATGCAGTGCAATAGATTCAAAAGAACAAACGACTCGGATTGGAAGATATAAGAGGTGAGCTGCTCATTCTGTTTATTATAATATGTCCTTAGCTGCATTGTAATATTTTAATAACTGGAACTATAGCTAAAATTGGTGTATGTAGGTGTATTGGGGGTATTTTTATTGAAAACGCAACATTTTAATTTATTTCTGATAAAATGAACGAAATGACTCAAAAAAAGATTCGTTCATTTTGATGAACGAGATTCAAAGAACCGAGTCACTAAAATGATTCGAACTTCCCATCACTAGCTCTATCAGTGGAGTGTCCAATGGGTTTTAAAGATTTGCATTAACGGAAAAATATCAGAGTGATACTTTTTTTTTTTTTTAGATATTTGATATCTAAGATATAGGGTTTCGACAAAAAATAATAAAAGCTACATTTAATATAAAAACATTCCACTGCTGCATTTCAATGATGTTTTAAAGGATGCCAAATGGCCCTCATAATCTTAAAGTAATTGCCTGTGCTAAGAATACACTCAATGCATCAGTGTGCAAGCCTCGTTCATTTATGTTGAAATAGATCCTTGTCCTGTGAGCTTTATTATCTTTTTTTTTTTTTTTTTAGAATGCCAGTCCCAAAGTACAGCTTCTGTCTTAACCAAATGCCATGTTAACCTTTCTGAAAAGTATGTATCTATTTACATATAATCTGAATACATTATCTGTCCAATCTGAAAAAATATATACATTTTATATTCACTTACATCCCAAATGTATTGTACGAGATCTGTGCATTCCATTTCAGACATGAAGCAGGCAGTCTGATCATGGCCGAGAAACCGAGAAAATGTTTTACCTTGATGGTGTCCAAGCACTAGTGAAATCGCTAGTGTAGCAGGGGATTATATAGATAAGGAAAGTGAGTTTTTATAGTACTCTCAGAACTGTGTTCTAATATTCTATACAATCAAAAGTCCCACTTTTACTTCAGCACATCTCAAAAAAGTTGTATGTTTTTTTTTTCTTTTTTATTTGTATGATAGGAGTAAGGTCTTCAATTTAAACCTGATTACACTCAGTCTAAACTCCTTAAATGTACACAGTTAGGTACAAACAGCTTCCTTTAGCACTGATGTCTTAACCTGGTCAATGATGGACTTTTACATTTACAAACTTATTTATGTAAAAACAGTAATGTTTATGTCACTTGTTATTTCCTATTGTTCATCTACAAAGCGTAATATATTAGGGTGCACAACATCTTGATGAGTGACATCATCTTCAGAAATTTACAGGTCATTTTGCATCTGCCATACTGAATGGTAATTTTCAAACAAAATTATTCATTCTGCTGGATGACATTTAACCAGTGTAATAATAGAAATTATATACTGGCTTAACCAAATATGGGCATTGTCACATTTACAGGTATATGATTGGCAATTAATGTTGGTATCATATATGATTGTAGGTGCCTTGCCCATTGTACAGCAGCAGTAGTATATATATATATATATATATATATATATATATATATATATATATATATATATATATACAGCTTTATAGTGTATGTTTAATGTGAAAACAAAAGTCAAAATATAGCAGGCTTTTTTTTTGGGGGGGGGGGTTTATAACAGTACAAATAACAGTACAAACATCAATACACAGTGTATTACTTTATCTATTTAACTTTTAAACATTGCCACTGGACATTTGACATTAAAAGTGCAACTCAGAACTTATACATTTCTTATATTTGTTCCATTTCAATTCCACTACAAGTAATGCAGTAAAAAATAAATAAATAAATAAATAAATAAATAAAAAGATTACCCCGAAACTGTAAACTATACACCTCGAATATAAAAGCAGTAACAGAACACATTACAGAGGTTAATGAGATTATGGATTTATCTTCCTTAGGTTTGAGGGTAGATGATGTATTTTCTACCTCACTTGACCCTCCGCTACACAAACGCTGCCAGGCGTTTCCTCTATGCAGTAATCTGATTGGATGAGAGCAATTCCACAAGTGGTGATAAAAGACGGTAACAGCCTGTAAAAACTCGCATTCAAAACCAGTCCAGCAAGAAAACACACCTAATGTTATGGCGTCTTAGAAGCAATTATTAAGTAAAAAAGTGTTGTTTAAGTCATTCTGAATTGCCTCCATGTTTTATTCACACCTCATATAAGCTACAAAGCCAACTACTGTACGGTAGCTTCAAACACAAGGTTGAATTCCAAATCACACCCTAACCCCTGATCAAGAGCACTACTTAGTGTGTGGAATAAGTGTTTGTAATCCAGTTTAGTACACTGTAAAACAAAACAAAGTTACTCCAGAAACAAGGTGTCACATACAACATCAATTAACAAAACTAATTAACTGACTATCTGAGACAAGATAGATTGACATTTAAATTAAATTAACTGGAAAAACTATCTAATTTCTATACAAAAGAGACTACTTAAAGTGCACGTGCAAATGTGCAAACAAGAGCGACAAAGTGACAATGCGACAACATGACATTTCAATTTTACATTTACAAATTTACATTTCAGATTTATTTGTGGTTTAACCCCCGAACTTCCCAGCTCAACAGTTGCACCCGTCATGTAAGAATATGTGTTGGCATAGCAAAATTACTGGCTCAACAAACAAACAATGTTGCTAAGATTATTTAGTGAGACAAATAGGAAGTTTACATGTACAGTCCTCTACATATAAACAAGTTCTGCTCTGAGAGCTTGTTCATAAGTCCAATTTGTTCATAAGTCCAACAAACATTGGCTAGGTACCAAAATACTTACACAATGGCATATACACAGTATAAAACTGAACATTGAAAATTGTTTAGTGATCTTTTCCCTTTTGTTTAAAATCACGACAAATAGAATTTGAATTTGAATTTTTGAATTTAATTCAAATGATTCTGATGGTAAAAGAACGAGCAAGGTCTGCCATCTTTTCACCTCGCACCATTCTCCTAATTATTTTCATTATTTTAGCAGTACCAGTCTCATTCCTGCTGCTTTCACACTTGCTTCTGGACGTCCTGGGACGCTGCACACACATGACAATGTACGCTGGACATGTGATCTAACTTCCATGATTGAACATGAACAAACATATGTTCGTATGTGACCAGTTAATACATAGCTTAGAAACACAGACACTGCAACATAGACAGCAGGACCAAGGCTAGCAAAGTTCTCCCAACGTTTTTTTCAGCTTGCCACTGAATACACTCAAAGGCTCTAATGATTAAATGGCAGTGCAACATAAGACAGCCATCGTTGTATCCTGGAGTCAGCATCAAACCAGCCCAAACAAACATCCCCACCACTAATTTTAACAATAATGTCTAATAGTCTATTGTAACATATTGTTCTGTAATTGTTTTCCTTCTTTAACCTGTCATTAAACATTCTTCACTGACCAACATCCTCGCAATCTTTCTCCTCATCCCCCTCCTCTCTTTCTCTCTCTCTCTCTCTCTCTCTCTCTCTCTCTATCTCTCTGTACTCTGAATGCTCTAAAGTGAAAAAAAATAATGTAAATATTCACTATTGAGTGGTGTTGCCATGATGTTCAGGAACCACTTACTAAGAATTTTTTGACCTGAATGGCATTTGTTATTATATCCAGAAATATTCACTCGTCATTTGTAGTATTGTAAGCTTCTGTTATCTCACTGGTACTCCACTGCTCTATTTTTCCTTTTGGCGAAAGTCACTGCGAACCTAGTGGTTGAGGCATTGGATTGGATGTAACTGAAATGTTTTAATGTAAATGTTATCCTTTCATATGTGTCCTGGCTAAAATGAAGCTACGGTGTCAACTTCTGATAGGAATTGTAACAATGCACAAAGTTAGCAAGTAATTAATTACAGTGGTACCTCTGCATAAAAACGACTTGCGAATTCTTGAGCTTATAAAGTACAATTTTGCAAGAAATTTGTCTCAGCATGCAAAGCGAGCTGTTTGTGACTGAGTGACCGAGCCGGTTGCATGCACTTCCAGGAGCCATTTAAAACCTGTTTGCGTCAGTGGGAAGCCAAGCAAAGCAAGTTTTTATTATTATTTTTATTTATTTGCATTTTGTGCATGTTTTAGTGAAGACATACTGTAGCACCATGGGTCCCAAGAATGTTAGCAAGCATGGTAGCAAGAAGAAAAGTGAGTCATTTTTAGTCTGGTTTTCTTAGAGCAGAGGAATCATATTAAGGTTTAATGTCTATTTATTTCACATTTTATTTAATTTACATGTAAATGTTTTGATTGTTTTTATATGCAAAAATATGATTATAGTGTTGAAAAGAGGTAATATTGGTAATATTTTTTGGGTGGCTGGAACGGATTATCTGCATTTACATTATTTTCTATGGGAAAATGCGTTCTGCAATAGAAAGTTTTGCCTTAAGAACTCGCCTCTGGAACGGATTAAATTCATAAGCCGAGGTATCTCCATACTTGTACTTGTGCCAAAGATTTCAAACACTAAATCCTTCTCAATCCATTCGGACACACTACACACGCTAGTCCAACTTATCGGAAAATAAAACACAAAACAAAATAAAAGACACTCTACAGTACTCAGAAGGTGTACCAGAGTTATAAGGGTGTGTGAGATCTCGGCCCTTCCACTCCCCGCATCGCTGGGTCCTCTCCATGTTGTGTCTGAGTCAGTGTTATTAGGTGAAATAGAACAGCTCACCCCGTGTCATATTTCATGCTGACAAAGCTTTGATCAAAAGAGCAGGAGAGCCTAAACTCTCTGATAGCGATACTGACAGAAGGTGAATGAGACTGCCACAGCAGGAAGAGTGTGAGACAGAGCAGGCTGAAGGTATACTGCTGGAGAAGGTCAGAAAAAAAAAACAGTTTTAATCAAAATTGTTGGAAAGGATACAGAGCGCATCATTGCTGCATCATTGCTTGTCAATGTGTTGTAGGCATCAGGTCATTAAATATATTGGAAAACGAAATCTAGGAAACACTGATGCAGCAATTAAGTGACATGTGACTGAATACACTCACTCACTCACTCACTCAATCATTGTTTATACGGCTTTATCCTGTATGCAGGATCATCCTGCACAGGGTGCCAATACATCTCAGAGAACACACACGCTCATTCACACGGGCAATGTGGGAACACCAATTAACCTAATCTAGGAGGAAACCAGAGCACCCTGAGGAAGCCCACCAAGCACAAGGAGAACCTGCAAATTCCACACACACACTGACCCAGGACAAGAATTTAACCCAGAACCTAGTGGTGCAAGGCAGCCAACCGTGCCGTCCTGACCAAGTACAGGTTCTCGGAAGCCATTAAATATGAACAGAAGCTAACACATTAAAGCAAGAGCAGAAGCATTGTTATGTTCTTTTCACTTTTTATACACAACAGCTTTTTGATGCAGCTGATTTCAAACATGAGCACCGTGAAGCAACAACAGAAATAAAGTTCTGGATTGAAAAGAAGAAAAAGAAGATGAGAACAAATGTGTGGGAAGTTGAAGCAAGTCAGAAAAGAAGGGTCATTTCTGCAGAAATTGTCAAATAAACAGCACAGTACAGAATGCATCATTCATAAAAACAATCACTGACTCCAGCAAAAAGCAAAGCAGAAGACAAAGAAGACAAGTGCTGGTACACTTTAAATTCTGTATAACTGAAAAAGCAATGAAAAAGAAACACTTGAAAAACAAACATAATTGAGAACATGCAGTATTGTGCAAAAGTATTAGAACACCCTTCAGTTCCTCATATCATGCTTACAGAGAGCCAGACTTCCTTATATGTGAATGTAATCTTGAGGGATAGTTCTCTAGGTTGGAACAGATAAGAGGGGAAATGAGGTTGTTACATAAACAATCTATTTTTAGATTATATCTTTAGGTACTTTGCATCCTGTCACAGTTTTGTTTCCATTTCTTTACCGTTTCATTTAAATTAATATGAGGAAATGAGAAGAGTTACACGAAAGCAAGAAATCAATTAAACACAGACATTCCTGATTATGTGCATCCTAAAATACCATTACGAAGGCCACACATTGGACTTATTTAAACTCCAGAACATTTCCAATTAAGGAATAATTATTATCTAACGTTTCACGGTATACTGCTGTGCAATTGAATTCCTGAATAAGATTGGTTGAAAGGTATGCTTTATATTTTATTGCACTGCACTGTACTGCACAGTTGCCATATACTAACATATTGTTTTAAAGTCTGTTGTGGTTTTTTTTACAGTCATTAAGGACATGAGGACATTTTTTATTTTGGATATATTCATGGACAAAGCCTTATACACATAATTATTCACCAACACCACTCTCACATTACGGGAACTTGGCTAGGAGTTATTGCCCCATCCCCATACAGTCCTGACCTCGCTCCAAGTCATTTTCACATTTGGGTCATTAAAGGGGTTCCTGGGGGGCCAGCGTTTCAGATGTAAAGCAGGCGGTCTGATCATGGCTCTGGTGTACTGAGAAACCTTTCAACCTTGATGGTGTCCAAGCATTAGTGAAACACTGGGATAAGTGCATGAGTGTAGCAGGAGGTTATATAGAGAAATAAAGAGAGTTTTTACTCTGTTCTGTTATTCTGCATAATTAAAAGTCACAGTTTGACTTGGGAAACCCAAGAGTTGTAAACAAAAGATGCTGGATCTGTTTCTAGGGACTTGTGCTAACTAGTCGGCTTATTGTAAGCATTTATTTATAAACACCCGGATTAATAATTTTATAATAGATTGCGATCTTATTGTGAAAAATAATACATGAATTGACATTTTCCTGCTATTAATAACTTCAATGTATTGGTTTCCTTCCCAGTTTTTTCTGACCTCCCAAAAACATGCCAGTAAATGGGCTGCCTACATAAGAATTGCCCCTAAGTACATGCATTTGTGTGGATATTCTGTAAAAACATAAGCTTATAACATTTAGCCTTGACTGCTCCACTTACTGCTCCACTATTATCATTGATGTAAAGCTATTGACCATGAACAGCACACAGTTTGTTGTGTGTGTTTTTCAATGGCACCAGCTCACTGATTCACCACTTAAAACCTACCACTTTCCTACCACTCTGATTCCATGTGGCTTGCCAAGTGTGAGAAAATAGATAATTAAAAACCAGGCTTATCTAAAAGAGGACGCATGGTATACTTATGATTACTCCATCAGGCCGACAGGAAAATGTTAAACCACTCGTGCAACAAGTATGTTTTGCAGATAGGCATACAATATGATTAAATAAACAAATATTGAAATAAGAAACTCCTCACTTGCATGTTAACCTTTATAACTAACATGATTTTCAGTAAGGCAACAATATGTACTCTGTTGAAATATCAAAAGATCTATCAAAAGATTAAATTCTCTTGATGAACATCATCGCAGTTGCCATCTTTTAACTTACTAACTAGCCAAGCTGAGATTCTGACATCACACTGGACCATATAACTACTGTACAGCTGTACAGCTACAATATCTGAATTAATACCTTCAACTTTTTCAATGAGGGAGAGTCAAAAATTATCCGCACTCTGGCTGTCAAATTTATTTTAATCAACTTCAAGACAAGACAAATACATTATTTTTCGAAATAATCTGTTTGTTTTTCAAAAACCTTTGTACATCTCACAAAATCCTTTCATATTCCCTCATTAAAAATATGTATGTAGGCTGAGCTGCGAGCCACGAATGCACCAGTGTCTTAACTTCTTCATCAGGAGTAAATCTTCGTCCTCATAGTTCTGTTTTCAGGTTCTGCTACAGTGCAAGACTCCAGGTAAAAGTCCGATGGAATGAGATCAGGAGAAAGTTTTTGCAGAGTGTCAACAATTTGGGTAGAAGTGTGCAGACATGCATCGTCATGCAAGATCACGACGCCCTTGAATATCGTTCCTCTGTGTTCAATCTAAAGTTTAGTCTTCAGCTCTTCAATAAGCGTCTTACTGTAACAAGCACTGTTGACTGTTGAACGTTTTTCCTGATAATGTTTTAATACTGGCTCTTGGGAATCCCAAAAAAACTGTAAGCATCCAGCTGATGGTTGACTTCTGAACTTTTCATGGGTCGCGATTGAGGATGTTTCTATTCCATACTCTGGCGTTTACTCTTAGGCTCATAGTGATGAATCCATGAATCCATCCAATGATTCTCTTTAAGAAAACTTTCACCTTCTTTATGATATTGGATAGGAACACCTGCACGCTGCTAATCTTTCGTGCAAGTCGCAAGTGGGGCATTTTTGCACATCCACACCTGCACAGCAGTGATTGAGGAGACTGTAGCCTTGAACGGAAAGCGCTGATAAGGCGTTTTTTTTATAAAAGTTTTAATTTAACCAGAGTGTGGGTAATTTTTGACTCACACTTCTACAGTGAATTTCTCATTCATTCGGCATTGAGAAATACTAAAAAGAAAAAAAGTGACACTTTTGACACACAAAATCTGAGTGAGATTAGTGACAATAATGTGCAGACCAGCAGACAACCACTAACTTATCAGATTAAAAATGATGATGCAGACCTGAGGATTAAGCAACAAAATCTCAAATAAATGACATAATTTAGTGCAAACTTGCTGATTCTCACACTAAAAACAAAACTAGATCAGTGGTTAGGCATGGGATTTTAAATGCTCCACAGGATTCTGAAGACTTTTAACTTTTAAGTTACGTGCAGCACTAAAATAGGAGTTGTTCTATATATAACTCCTAGTTCATCTACATAATATGCACTAATACTGCATATCGATCTATGTGTTTGGTGTATCAGAAAGTGTGTTTATATAAATACAAATATTACACTAATAATAGAAAGATCAGCCCAGTTGGAATAAAAATGCACCAACACTTCACAACCCATCCCAATTGGAATGAGAGAGGTGCTGTAAAACTTTGATACTGCATTTAGTAGGTAAATATTAGCCAGGATCTGATGGTTTATCTTTTATGTCAGAATTAACAAGAAATTGGCTTTGATTGGCTCACCATTTAATACATAGTATACATAGTAAAGCATCTAACCAATAATAACCATCATGTAGATGAGACCGGATTCTTGCAACTGTTCATAACGCCCATACTGTAACCTCAAAGTTGGGCATAAATCCTTCTTCTTTTCTTTCTTCTGGTATATTCTTCTTCTTTGTTGTTTAATGTTGGTTGTAATCCAGTAGGTTGCATTACCGCCAACTGTGGGTCTCATTCTCCCTTATCTTCCCAGCCTCTAAGAAGCCAATTTTACAGCCCAGCCTTCCATAAAAGACAAGAAATGCTTCCTTCCATGATCTTGACTTGTCCTGATCTGTGTCTCGAACTCTTTTTCTGCTTTTATATGGCACTTCCACACACTCCATCTTCTCTACATGTTTCATCTTAGTGCTGCTTGCCTTTGGTTGCGGTTTGGAAGCTGTATCACCACCACCTATAGATCTCACTCTCCCTCATTCTCTACTTCCTGAGAATGAAAGCTGACTTTCCACTCCGGTCTTCAAACATTAAATGATTTCCTCCCTGATCAGTGACTCCACCTTCTAAAAGACTCTTGATATTGCCTTCTACTCTCCATAGATTTTGGAGCTGTGACATCATATATGCGTCACAACGGGCAGAACCACTTTGAGCATGTCAAGAAAGTTACTGTATATCCAGGTAAATGCTTTGAGCGTATGAACACATATCATCAGATCAGCATTCACGATGTAAGATTTCAGTTATGTTGGAATCTCCAATCAATTTCATTTCAATCAAACTGAAGAAATAATATCTATGTACACATAGCTACTGAAATGTGTGGAAGAGTAGCTAAGATATTGTATTAATAATTTAGAGCAGCCAATGAAACACAAAACAGTTTGTTTGTGCTTATCCTGCTCTGAAATTTGGTATATCTGCAACATCCAATCAATTTTTGGCAATTACTTGTATTTTTTTTTTTTTTTTTATTTCTAGAGGGCCTCACCAGAGTTTAATTGGAGAGTTTTCTTTTAATATATTAAAACCACAAATCTATGTTGATATTTTATAGACTCTGACAGTGTCTTTCAACTTATAGATTTTTATTTCTTTGTCTCGTACAATATTTCAGCTCACTGAAACTTACACAGGTATTCTAAAAGGGGTAAATATCCCTTTAGCTAAAGTAAAGATTTAGCTGGACAGCAAACAATGAGGGAAGGGTGAAGCTAGTAGGGCAGCAGCTCTTAATATACAGTACCTGGTCATGTCCCTGGGGCACGGCAGCAGCACATTGTCATTGGCTTTGTTGTTGATAAAAAAGTCCAGGCTGAGACACATAAAAAGAAATTATTTAGCAATTTTCTTACTGTACTACATTTCGTTCTCTACAACAGGTGTCGTAGACCAGGGTTCAAAAATATTACAAAATATATCTGGCTGTGCAAAGCAGGGTTTAGGTGCAGGTTCTCTATGTGCTATGATTTGATTTTCATTTAAGTGTTGCGTAAGAATTACTTAAGCATTTTTATGTACAGTAAGAAGGTGTAATAGTTACATTAATGACAACGAAATAACTAACGAACTAAATAAATAAATAAACACATTCTATACAAAACTTTGATCTCATTCATTACTGATATACTGTTAATTTTCAGACTGCTTGTTTTTTTCTACCTCTTTGTAGTTGTGTACCTGAAGCAGATTTAAAACTTAAACCAGAACAAAATTCAAGACACCAATATTAAGTCATACTATTTTTCCCTGTTACTCATATGTAATGCAAAATACTCAGCATCCTTTGAAGAATAAGTAAAGTCAACCATAATTGGTTCCCAAACGTCCAAAATTCTACGTCCTAGAATAAATTATAGGAAGATGTTGAACACTTAGCTACAGTGGGGCAAAAAAGTATTTAGTCAGCCATCAATTGTGCAAATTCTCCCACTTAAAAAGATAAGAGAGGCCTGTAATGTTCATCAGAGGTATACCTTAACTTTGAGAGACAAAATAAGAAAAAAAGAAGAATGGAGAATTTTTAACGAAATTATTTGCAGATCATGGGGGGAATATAAGTATTTGGTGAATAACAAAATTTAATCTCAATACTTTGTTATAAAGTATATCCTTTGTTGGAAATTACAGAGGTCAAACGTTTTCTGTAAGTCTTCACAAGGTTTTCACACACTGTTTCTGTTACTGTATTTTGGCCCGTTCCTCCATGCAGATCTACTCTTTTGGGGGGGCCGTCGCTGGGCTACACGGACTTTCAACTCCCTCCAAAGATTTTCTATGGGGTTGAGATCTGGAGACTGGCTAGGCCACTCCAGGACCTTAAAATGTTTCTTCCAAATCCACTCCTTTATTGCCCGGCCGGTGTGTTTGGGATCCTGCTGAAAGACCCGGCCACATTTCATCTTCAATGCCTTTGCTAATGAAAGAAGGTTTTCACTCAAAATCTCATGATACATGGCCCCATTCATTCTTTCCCTTACATGGATCAGTCGTCCTGGTTCCTTTGCAGAAAAACAGCCCCAAAGCATGATGTTTCCACCCCCATGCTTCACAGTAGGTATGGTGTTTTTGGATTTGGATGCAACTCAGCATTCTTTCTCCTCCAAATACGACAAGATGAGCTTTTACCCAAACCTTCTATTTTTGTTTCATTTGACCATATGACATTCTCCCAATCTTCTTCTTGATCATCCAAATGGTCTCTAGCAAACTTTAGATGGGCCTGGGCATGTACTGGACTTAAACAGGAGGACACATCTGGCACTGCAGGATTTGGGTCCCTGGCGGCGCCAGGCACTGCAGGATTTTGGGTCCCTGGATCTTGCATGGAGCCCCAGATCAAAAGAGATTATCAGTGGTCTTGAATGTCTTCCATTTTCTAATAATTGCTCCCACAGTTGATTTCTTCGCACCAAGCTACTTACCTTTTGCAGATTCAGTCTTCCCAGCCTGGTGCAGGTCTACAATTTGGTTTCTGGTGTCCTTTGACAGCTCTTTGGTCTTGGCCATAGTGGAGTTTGGAGTGTGACTGTTAGAGGTTGTGGACAGGTGTCTTTTATACTGATAACGAGTTCAAACAGATGTCATCAATAGAGGTAACAAGTGGAGGACAGAGCAGCCTCTTAAAGAAGCAGTTACAGTTCTGTGAGATTCAGAAATCTTTCTTGTTCATAGGTAAATAAATATGTATTTTACCCAAGGAATTTACCAATTAATTTATTAAAAAACCTAAAATGTGATTTCAAATGAATTAATGGACATGGTCCTGTCTACAATGCCTGTTACAGTACATGATAGTTTCTGCTCTTGTTAATGCCCATAATATTTTTTGGTTCCTAACAGATTTACATATTCCACTAAACTCTTAAAATAGTTTAACTAGTCTCTTTAAATTGTTTTCCCTTTTTTGTCTCTTATAGATAAGGTATATAATGAACATTACAGGCTTTTCTCATCTTTTGTAGTTGCACAAACCTGCACAATTCGTGGCTGACTAAATACTTTTTTGCCGCACTGTATATTAATGATTTCCTCAAATCATTCATTTCTGGCTTCCTTTGTGCATCATACTTCCCCTGAGCCTCCATCACCTTATTGTCCAGCATGAGCTTTGAGAAAATGCTCCAGTGTCACGTTCACTGCTTGTTTAAAGAAAGGCAATGCTTTAAAGCTTCCGTGGCCAATCTGTTGCTACAGACCTGATCCGCTCTGGCCTAAAAGCTGGGTTATAGAGGCTCAATTTAAAGCTTGTGCCAGGGGATTATGCCTCATTTAGAATGGATGAAAGGGCAAAAGGCCATAATTACTGAAAGAGGGAGGGAAAGGGGTTTGTAATCACAGTGAATAGTGGGTTTGAGAGTTCCTAATGGATATTAGTTTCCCAAAGCAGTCCATATCGTACCAATTCAATAACTGAATATAAAGCTTTAATTGAAAACAATGACGTGGAAATGCTTTTAGATGGCTTGAAAACTGGGTTTGACCAAAACTTAGTTTTTTCTACCAATAGTGTAATTGGACATCTGTACTTTAAGACAAGATAAACAATGTGGAATTTTCTTAGGCCAATTTTTAACCTTGCCTTGAGGGTTTTTTTTTTTTTTTACCTGCAAAGATAAACAAAAAATAAATAAAAAATAGCAGTAGAGATGTTGAGTCTGTATAAAGATCTCAAAAATGTCAAAATGTCTACAATGCTCCTGTGCTGTCACATCATCAAAGCAGAGAAAACACAAACACACTCTGTACAGGCGACAATGGACAGCCTTTGAGAATTTTTAAATGACCTAATGGAAAGACATTCATTACAAATAATTTACCCAACAGGACAAACATGCAATTCCTTTAACATTATTACAGTATTTTGATGTGAGCTGGGATCAGTGGAGGGAAAAGATAGTATTACCGCAGATGGTGAGACTGAGACTGATAATCAGCATCAAAGTGAAAACTCATTTGTCTTTGTAAGTTCTCCAGAATTTGGTAATGTTTTAGTATCATTAGATTAGGTGAGAAATAAATGGTGGGTCAGAAACGGGAATGAAATCTTTAATTAAATCTTAAATTTCTCCCTTTTTTTCACTTTACCTGGATTTTCAAATGCTACAATTTAATTCCCCGTTCAGATACATGTAAAAATCATTAATATGTAGAATCATTAATTTGTAGAATCATGGTATTTGGCAAACCAAAAATGTCACACAACTATTCCCAACACCACTTTTTTTACAAAACACTGTTGACTTTTGAATGATGGATCTAACCTCAGAACCGAAACATAAATGCATTATTTGTCTCAAATCCCCACAGAGCACATTGTTTTGGTGCTTAGCCCATCCTCTAACTGTGAGTGTTATGTCATTTGTGCTTCATCGTCCTGTCTACAATGCCTGTTACATGTTAGTTTCTGCTCTTATTAACCCATAATATTTTTTGGTTCTTAACGGATTCACATATTCCACTAAACTCCTGTTTATATTGCATACACACCATTTCAATGACCTACATTAGGTCCTAAAAAGGGCACATGAACATTTCATCTGTCTCCATTTAGCTTCGATTATCCCACGCATTTAATTTAAACACATCTTCTGCTATAAAGCTCCCTTACATACAGTATGACTGCAGATCAATACCTGCCATCCATTTCACCCAAATGAGGATGGGTTCCCTGTTGAGTCAGGTTCCTCTTAAGGTTTCTTCCTATCGTCATCTCAGGGAGTTTTCCTCGCCACTTGTCGCTGTCGCCCTCGGCTTGTTCAACAGGACAATCTTATCATTTTGATTCATACTTCAAAAATCCATAATTATTTTGTGTAAAGCTGCTTTGCGACAAAAACAATTGTTAAAAGCACTATCCAAATAAAATTTTAATTGAATTAAATTTAATAGGGCATAATTCTGACAACTTTGTGCAACCTTACAACATCCATTCCCATCCAGAGCACACATTTCGGCCCTGATCGAATATTGATGACAGGACCTCCAAAGTCCTGCATAGAACCCTATCCAGGGGTTAGGGTCAGGACACTTGTTCTTAATTCTCATCTTAATTCTCATTCTTCGTAAACCACTGTTTCACACTCTGAGTCCTGGAATATGTCTCTTTCATCAGGAAGGAAAAACTCCATAGATGTGATAACCTGGCCATTCAGTACTTTCAGGTCATCAGCTGACTTCATTTTAATATGAAGTAAAGTTGCTGAGTCTAGACCTGAGTAACTGATCAACCCCAGATCATAACCCTGCCTCCAAGGGCATGTACGGTGGACACTATGCATGATGGGTGCATCGCTTCATGCGCTTCCCTAATGAAAGCGGTTTAGTCTTAATTCTTAATTTAACTATTTAACAGCTGTGATTTCTTATGTCCATTTTTTTAGGATGCATTCACAACCCTTTCTTGATCACATTCCTTCTGTGAAGTTGACAGTTCATCACCGTCCTTCCAGGTTTTAATAATGAGTTGCACATTTCTTAACCCAGTTTCAGTCATTTCAGGGATCTCCTTAGTGGTTTTCTTCGCTTGATTCAGGCCAGCAGTCTGGCACTTTTTAATTACAGTAACATCTTTTCCACAACTACGGTATACATTCTGACGAGGTTGTTTAAGGAGTTAGAAGCTACTCAAAGAATTGCTGCAGACTGAACCATATCTTAAACATTTTTTTTTCTTTATATGGACATGTTCACACCTAAGAGACTGCTGCACAAGTCAAGAAGAAATGAAAGATTAGATGAAGTCCTGAAGGGGAAACGTGGGTGTGAACTATTTTTAGATGCATTTCCTGACAGAAGAAGTCTTAAATTACTTGAAAACATACAGATGTCCAAACATGTTATTTCTAACTTCATAAGAAAACCTTTACCCGAGGGTTTAATTAATGGGAAGCTTCTGCTGCCACATCTTGTAATGTATTTCCTTACTCAGATATTTAACTAAAACTGTTGATGCTGTCTCTTTCTGCCTATAGCATAAAGTTTGCTTCTGCTCATAGTTGTCTTTTTATGTTATTAAATAGTTGTTGCCGTCCTAGACTCGTGTTGAATTTCACTTAATATAACTATAGGACAGGATGTTCCTTCTTGTGGTGTACACCCACATACGCATGCCTCCATCCTATCAAGGCTGTATTATTTAATATCCATCCATGAATATCTTTGTTTTCTACTTCTCTCCCATCCTGCTTTTCTAGACGTCAGCAAATAAATTTTTCATGCACGATGTGACCCTCTGTTCATCTAGGGTTATTTAAGGAAGGATTTAGAGAAAAAAAAGAGACAAGCGAAGTTGTAAATAGCGCACATCAGGTGATCTACGTATGGCCCGGCAACACCCGTAAAAAACCTCAGCAACTCTCCGGGGACAAACTTTCCCGAGGGCGTACTACTTCACTGACCCCAAATGTTACGATGTAACACACTATATCACACAGCATGAGAACGTCACGTCGTAAAGGTCTGCAGACTTTATTTCAGCATTGATTGGAGAGTAAAACTCTGCTAAGCTACATGGGTTTTCATGATATAATGGAATTAGAAATGGAATGTAAAAAAAAAACTATGGGGGAAAAAAACGTGTGCACATAAACATAAGAAATAGGAACCTGAAGGAGCATCATACTCACTACGAAAATACACTGTCCAGTGAAAATTGCAAAATGCATTATTAAAACCTGAAGGGATAGTTGCGTATCATCGTCACTGAGAGAGAAATGTAATCGGAAAAACATCCTGAAACGCTTATTGAAATTAAATCTATATAAATAAAATTTACGTACGTTGATCAGAACTCGCTCTTTCTTTACGTTTTATATATTGAAGAACCTGAAACCTGAAATCTCAGAAAATGTTCTGTTAGTCTGTCTCTATGTACAGTATGTATGTATGTATGCCTGTCCAGACAATTTTGTGACAGCATCACGTAAAAATGGATGAACAGAATTAAATAAAACTTTTCCTAAGGTTAAATCTGTGAAATAAATAAAATCAAAAAGTTGAGTAGAAAGGACGTTATACACAGTTTTGTGCCAGATTATGTCACAGTATCCAACACTTTTTTGGATAAATATAGCACTTTTTCCCTCTGAGATAAGCACAGCTATACACATTCCTCAACAAAGCCAATTAACGCAATAGTTTATAGTAATTACAAAGACTATGTGAAAGACACAGAAATGACCTTAATGCACCTAAAAAGCACCAAATCCTCACAAAATACAAACAAACATGTGAAACAGCATGGCTTACTACAAAAAAAAGGCAAGTACACTATGAAAACTGAACATTATGCTATACATAAAATCTAAATGTTGAGTAGAAGAGAAGTTGTGAGCAGTTTTGTGCCAGATTATGAACCAGATGTTTTAAGAGCGTACAGTACTGCGCATCCGTTTAAACTGTGGGCGCATCTCAAGTCGACCACTAGACAGAATTTTATCAAACTTTTACAGTACCTAGATCTCTACCTGTATTTTAACCTGCACCATAAGTAAAATCAAAATGTTGTAAAAGCCATGCTATGAATAGTTATGTGCTGCATATAAGAACCTAAATATAATCTTAAAAATAAGCTGCTATCTAGGGTTATTTCTAGGGTAATAATGCGTTACTGTCTTAATGTAAACAAACACCTGCACCAATAGATATTAATTAGAAAAGATAAAGTGAATATTTTGACTGGGATTAGTTCATATTTTCACTTTGGCTGAAATAACAGCGCTGAAGTGGTATAAGTGAATTTTAACACGCTGGAGTGGTTTTAAGACAAAACTTCATCTTTATCCTTTTATCTACTTTTTCCATTTCTCATCTGTGATTCACTCTCCGATTACCGAACAGGGAGTGTATTTGTCTGAGCACCAAAAGAAAAAAGGACAACTTAGTGTAAACAAGGCGTAAGATACTCAACCTTACAGAATGGGATTTCTTTGATACTAATATCACTGATTACATTGAAGCTCGTCAGATCATTTTTAGCTTTAACCTTTTAACTATTTCGTCAAACTCTTTAACCGTCGGTGACGGGTTAGGTTCTAGTCTTAAGGAATTGTGACAGAGTGGTTCAGGAACCAGGATTAGCCGCCACCTTGGATTGTCTAGACCTTAAGCCCATTGAGAAAATTTGGGGTCTGCTGGAAAAGGTTTTATGCAACAGTCCGTCTCTCCCATCATCAGTAGAAGATCTTGGAGAGAATCTAATGCAACTTCGGGTTGAAATAAATGGTGTGACATTGCATAAGCTTATCAAAATAATGCCACAGGCATAATCAAAGGAAAAGATGGCAAAAGAATATTAGAGTGTGAACATTCACATTACCCACTAGATAAAAAAAATCAAAAAGTTGATGGAACTAGATGGAATTGTGGTAGAGTTTGTTTGTTAAAACTGTTAAAAACCTGTTCTGTTTTAAATTCTAAACCATTTTGTTCACTTTGAAAAGAGAGGATTAATTACAGACACTGTAACTGACCATCGATTCATATTTTTGCACAGATATAAAGAGGCAGATGTGAAAAAGATCCTTCAGACTGCATGCAAAATCTAAACCCAGTTTTATAAAAGGAGAAAATCGCAAGTTTTTTCAACCTGCACAAGAACAAAAGCCACCTGGAAACCAAAATGTACAAAGATATCCCAATTTCTGCCAATTACTGTTGGCTCAGTGGCTGTAGTCAAACTGAAAGTTTGGAGGGGGAAAAAATGCTAATATAGTTTAGATACTGCAACAGAAGTGGTAGTACGCTGGTTCAATATCAACACCGCAGGCCTGGTATCACACAGTGAACAGAATTGCTTTATAGCTTTATATCAGCGAAATGTCAACAAACAGGAAAATGCACTTTATCCAAAAGAAAGAGGATACGTTTTAGGTACTCAAGAGAAACTGCACACTCAAGCTCGGATATAACCCCACATTTGTTTAGCTGAGGCAGAATAACAGATCTAACAAGCACTAGGCCCAGCATGAAACCACACACTATGTGTAATACCGTTACAAACATCCTGCCAGATCCTGCTCACATCTCCACGGGAGATTTGTAAGACACGCCCTTTCATCAACGATATTATATAAACGTTAATTAGTGTTAAAAACCCCAATCAAGACTGGTGCAGTAATGGTGCCAACATTAACATGTTATTCACACGAAACACGAAGCAATTAAATAATGATGTAATTAAGCAATATTGTGAATGGTTTGAGGGTGTAACAGTCTGCAAATTCACAGTTCAGTGTGCATATATGTTTATTTATTATGAATTTAACAGGTAAACATACATAAATGAAAATCACAGACGACAAGACGAGACTGGATATGGAGTCAAAGGAAGGTGGCCCAGCAAAGGAGTGTGGATTCCACGGCTACTAACCTTCAGCAAAAGTTTCAGTTTAATAGTAAAAGCTTTTAAATATGTTATATAATAGACTTTATACAGCTCTTTTGTTTACTCTCTGTTTTATACAACAGTATTGTTGTGAAAGATAAACCTATTAAAGCATCCTTTCATGTTGAAACTGTTAATTTATCGATTAAATTACTCTTAGAAATAAACACTTCTGATTTAGAGAAAAATATACATTACAACTATTTGTATTCCCCTTTTCTAAAATATTGAAAGGACTGCAGCTTATAGCGAATGTTTTTCTTGCATGAAATACAATGGAATGTGTTTATGTAGTTTTTTTATGTAATACAATCCAAGTATTGAAGGGTAATATGGCAGGTACTGTACATTAGGGACTACTATGCAGAATCTTATTCCCCTATTTATTTAGTTTATTCGTTTATTTCTTTGCTTGTTTTGGGGTGAAGTGGTTCACAATTTAGATAAATATTTGCTCATGCCATCATGTTCTCACAGATCTGGATTTCTGTTCTATGCACCTTTTCTACCTAAACACATTATCACCAGCTGTAACAGTGAAAATGCATTTGTCTTGTTTCGTCTAAACAGATGTAAGCTAAAAGTTGAGAATCATATACATTCAGCATTTAAGAAAATTCAGCAACTGCTGCTTTTATAGAGATCAATTTTATGAATCCCTGGATTGAAAAATAAAAGGAATACAAAATATCAAATAAATAACATGGAAAACAACAACGAAGGGCAGTGTTGTTTCCTCTTTTTTTTAATTTTCATTAACCGAGCCAATCTGATGTGAACCCATGACCTACTGTAGCGTTGGCTTCTCCAACTGAAGCACCACTCATCAGTTTTGACCCGCTTTAACGTTTTTACATTTGCTCATACATCTACAGCACTTAATGCTTAGACACAACAGCTATGTTGATTTGTTGACATCGTGCAGCCTATTTTTTTATGTAGTAAAGTCAATATAGTTGATTAGGGTTTCACTGCATCCAAAAAAAAAAAAACACCTTAGGAATGGAGCCAATGCTGAACACAATGGTGTCTCATCACGGTACGGTCTCAACGGGAAGGCATTGAAGGAAACCAAATTAATTTCAAATTCACACATTTCACACAAAGACTTACTGCTACTCTCGTCAATAATCCTGTTTATGGCCGACGTCCAGATTTTACTTATTGCTCGTACGACAGCTACAAAGTAATAGACCATGAATTAATAATATGCAAACTGCCTGCCAATATTTAACTTCACCATTACAAGAAGCATTATTTTTTCAGGGTTTGAAAACGATCGTTCGGGTTAGAGACCACTGTCTTAAAGACAAATTAATAAATAAGTAGGTAAAGTGCTGCGTGTTGCTGCCTCTGGTGGGCCTCTGATCGAGCGTAGCCAGGATTAGATGGAGAAGCTATCAGTGGTGGGAATGAGTCGATATCCAGACAGTTGCTGATAGGCATGACGGAGACAGTCTGACACATAGAAAGTGTGTGTGTGAGGGAGAGTGAGGGAGAGAGAGAGAGAGAGAGAGAGAGAGAGAGAGGTGGGCGGCTTAAAGATGATGGCTTTTTAGACCAGGGCACATTATAGCCCAGTAAAATAAAATAGTAATTAGTATCATAGCCATTAATGAGCTACTACAGCTTTATAAGCTTTAAAAAGCTTATACTACCATATATATATATATATATATATATATATATATATATATATATACACACACAGTGAGGTTATTAAGTATTTGATCACCCTGTGATTTTGCAAGTTTTTGCCCAATACGTCACAATACATGGCCCCGTTCATCCTCTCATTAATACAGTGGAGTCGTCCTGTCCCCCATGCAGAAAAACACCCCCAGAGCATGATGCTTTATATATATATAGTTGCACTGCATCATGACATGGAGCATCATGAAATAACATTTCTCAGTTAATTCATATTGGTAAATCAAATCACTCTGGTTCCACCTGATACATAATACCATATAGTGGTTGGTGTATGTTGTTGCTCTAATAAATAAAAGACACAAAATGACAAAAATTTGGACTTCACATTGTTGATGATGGTACTCAACACAAATCAAATGGTGTATAGTATCCTTCCTCAGTGCTGAGAAAAAGTATTTGCACCCTTTCTGAACAATTTTTCTCTTTTGCATATTTGTCACATTTAAATGATACAGATCACCAAACAAAATTGTAGCATTACACAAAGATAACCTAAATACAAAATGCAGGTTTTTAAGGGTGATCCCATTTATTAAGGAAGAAAAGCTGTCCAAACCTGCTTGGCTCTGTGTCAAAAACTAATTGCCCCCAAAACCCTTGTTTTGTAATAACTGGCAGTGAGTCTTTCACATCACTGTGGAGGAATTTTGGCCCACTCTTCTTTGCAGAATTGTTTTAATTAAGCCACATTAGGGGGTTTTTCAGCATGACCAGTTTGTTTAAGTTCATGCCAGAGCATCTCAATCGCATTAAGGGTTGGATTTTGACTAGGCCACTCCAAAACCTTATATAGTTTTAGTCATTCCGAAGTGGACTTGCTGAAGTGTTTTGGATGATTGTTCTGTTGCATAACCCAAGTGCGCTTGAGTTTAAGGTCATGAATTGATGGCCGGATAGTCACCTTCAGGATTTTCTGGAAGAGCGCAGAATTCATCAATTATATCAAGTCGTCCAGGTACTGAAGCTGCACACATCGGCTCCACAAGACTTAGCGCTGGGGCATCTTCTGTTCTTTGTTTCTATCTGCTGTCTTTATGAGGTCATATCCTTACACATACTTTCATACCAGCGCTATACTGATGACACTCAAGACATCTTCGCTTTTCCTCAGATCTCGGCATCTCCAACAGACATCTCATCATGGATAGCATACAATCACCTGAAACTTATTGATTTATCAGGATATGTTTCAATGTAAAGACCTTATGATCTCATTGGACTACACAGATCTATCCATATTGCACCACACATAACCCTAAGCGTTGTGCAACATCAAAAAGATCTTGACATTTTTTTTCCCAAAGAGCCATGCAAGTGCTTGTCAGTTAGAGACTGGATTACTGCAACTTGCCCCTTTAAGGTCTGCCCCTGAATCTAACCTAGCACCTGGACATCTGCAAGGTCACCCACACCAAAGCATTGCTACGCTCCTTCCATTGGCTTCCTTTAAAGGGACCACACTCAATTTTGCACCTCTGAGCATCTAGTATTTTTTTAAGTATAACAAAATCATGCATCAACAGGGACCTAGTAAAGTAGCAAAAGGATGTTTTTGACAATGACTACAAAGCACTTCTCTAATTCTTTTTGGATAAGGATAAATGCAGTAAATTTAAATGTAGAGCAATGCAACATAAACAGAGCTAAATAAAATTTCCCATGATGCCTCTAAATGCTTTACACTTAAGTAGATTACTCATGCTTCTTTAAGGAAAAATTATACTGATGCATTCTTACACAAATTCTATTGTAAGAAGGGCTTTATCAGTATACTGTCATTCATCCATCCATCAATCCATCCATTTTTAATATACCAATGACATCATCTTTCGTTGTGTACCCAATTATTTTAGCAGAATAAAAAAAAAAATCAAAAGTCCCTTCCGAATGTTCTTATTAATATTCATCTGGTCTTGTTACTGGCATTTAGACTGACAGGTCTTAATGAGGGAGCACCTGTAAACAATGCCATTTATTGCTTGTTTTTTGGTTTAGTTTTGTTTCAGTCATGCAGCATGTCTCAAGCAATATTATAGGATGCTCTCAATGCACTCACACCAGAAAGGTCAACTCCTTGTAGCAGCTTCATTTTAGCCTAATAAACAATATTGGTTTAATAATGATTTTAGTCCTATGTTGATGCATAGAAGTAGGGCTGAGAAGTTAATCAAAACATAATCGAAAATGACATTAATTTTAAATTACAGTATAATAATAATATGGAATTGAGCAAATCACTAATCCTAAAGAGAATACTTCAAAAAATCTTGTACATGGGCACTTTATACGTTCCATTATTTAACCCAAATACATTACTGGAATCAAAGACCAGGGTTAGTGTCCAGATGTCTCAATTTGAAGTTCACTAAAAGGAAATCAGTCTTTTTAGCCATTTTAATGTGATTATCTGAACTGCACAGCTTTCAAAATCAAGCAAATGTGAGAATGTTTCAGTCTGAAAGGCTCAGGACTGGGGAGAAAAGAAAGTGTGAGAACACTAAATCAGAAATGTCATGCCCATGTCCTCTGTCCTACAGATATTGTGTATCTTATTTTCAATAGCTATAAATCATTTTAGGCTTATCATTTACAGCACATGATATGTATAAAAATATATAGACGTCTGACCTTCACACCTGTATGTTGGCGATACTAAAACTGCTGTTTCTCTTAAAGTGAACTCAGGGGCCCAAACCTTGCAGATGATGTGCACAAAGTGAGCTCCATAGTTCTCCAAGCTATATATATATATACAATATAGTAGCTCAGGGGCCAGTGGTGGGTCAGACGCTTGAGGCGCTGAGTGATCAGAGGGTCAAGGGTTCGAACCCCACCACTGCTGGTTTACTGACCCTTAACCATATGTCGCTTAAAAACCCAGTCACTCCATGCAGTGCCAGTCCCAAGCCTGGTTAGAAAATGGAAGGTTTGAAACAGGAGGGCATTGAAACCAGTGGTAGGAATGGTGGATCATATGATGTGGCAACGTCTAAGATCAAAGATACAAAGACCAAAAAAACAGTATACTCAGCATATGATTGGTATTGAGAACACATTGTACATGCTTAATTTCCAAAACATATATGAAATAAAAGCATTATTGATGCTTTATTGATTTCGCTTTGTTTACAAACAAGAGCTTTCTCTAATATTAATAAGATTAAGTCTTCATTCCAGTCATGTTTTAAAAATTAAATGGAATAACCACCACTGATTGCAGCCTCAAATTATTTTCAAATTACAACCTGAGCTTTGAATCATAATTGTCACTGTGGCATGGGAAATTGATTTCCAGCTTCAGCTTTAGAATGATGCACAATCTATCTCACCCTGCAACACACACACACACACACACACGGACGGACGGTATGAAATGGGCAGTGACTGAGCTTCCCAACCATGCTTTTTGTGTCTTTGAAGATGATTGATTTGGACACACAAACTATTGCATGGATGAAGAAAGTGCAAATTACTACAGAAACACGGCAGCCGGCACATCCACACCCTCGACACGGTGTGTGAAATGAGATCCTTCTGAAGAGGAGGAATGAAATAAGTGTTTACGGCAACAATAAAGACACCGTTCTCCAGCAGGGAGTGTATTGCTGACATCAAAAAAGTTCTTCTACAAGATCCATTCTCCTCCCGAACCCCGCCTTCTCGATACATCGATTTTTCCACCCTTCTAACACATTACCCAGATTAATGTCATGTGCTTGTGGCTCAAACAAATGTTACTCAATCGATAGTATAGTACAGGAAGAGCAACCTGAAGTTACTCTGGTTCTTTCCGTCTTAATTAACGCACATTCTTCTATAATATTAAAACATTATTTACTGACAATTGTTAAAACACTTTTTAAATGCATGTTTTTTGTTGCTTTTGTTTGTTTGTTTTGCTTTATTTTGTTTTTTAATTAAAAGCTGGATTTTTGTGCAACTACATGGTATAATACTGGTTGTTTGTAAACATTCCAGCACTGCAAACATGAAATAAGATATGAAGATTATAAACATACAGCTTATAACCAGATGGTCATTAAGAGGGTCACAAAGATTATTAAATCGATTTGTAAACAGTTACTGCTAATTGTAAGCGTAAAAATGCATCGTTGTCTTGCTCAATAGGGGGGAGTGGGGGATAAGGGGGCTAAAGCTTTAGGTTGTTGGTTTGGGGATCTGAGGATCTGGATTCATGCCCTGCTGTCAGTGGGTTGCCACGCCCCATACTATCCAGCCTCTTCATGCAGTGCCGGTCAAAGCCCAGATAAAATAGGAGGGCTGCGTCAGGAAGGGCATCTGGCGTAAAAAGCCCGTGCCAAGTTGTGTGTAGATTGGACGGTCCGCTGTGGCGACCCCTCGTTGGGAGCAGCCAAAAGACTAACAACTCTGCTCTACTGGAATGTTATTTTTGCTTGTTTTTAGAAATAAGTGCTAACAATTAGCTAAAATATCAGCACTGAAAACAAAAATGTTTTTTAGCAAGGGGATAAACACATCCAATGTTAAAGGTTAAACATTTTTAGTAATTTAATTAGATTTTTCCCCAAAAAAATAAACAAATATGTTTAAGTTACAATTAGCCATATTAGAGACATTAGATAAATGTTGTCAACACTTGTTTGTCTAAATGTCCCCTCTGTTTTTTCTGATGTATCTTATTTGTCAATTGTCATTGCTTGTATTCTTTTGTAAAAGTGACCTTGGGTTCTTGAAAGGCGCTATAAAAATTAAACATATTATTATTATTATTATTATTATTATTATTATTATTATTAAATTATGGGTGATGGCAATTTTACACTTAAAATAAATTATGTAGACATAACCTTAGTCATTCCATGTGTTATACATTAGTAGCTATCCGTCCATTGCCTATAATGCTAATCATGTTTAGCTTCTTTAGCCTATCCCTGGGAGCCTAGGGCAGAAGAAGAGGTACACAACTTGTATGTGGTGCCAAACCACTGCAGGGCAAAAGCACTTTGGGCAGTTTGGAAATCCTAACCAGGCTATACTGTGGGAGGAAACCAGAGTACCATGGAAAAAAACCCAACAATAACTAATAGGGGATTGGGGGGGGGGGGGGGCGTTCAAGACTTTTGCACAGTACAACATGTTCATATAACCATAAAAATTGAATCTATTTAATAAGATAAATACATTTAAACAACCTGCAGGACAATTTCACTTGATCTTTTTCTTTTCTGCAGAGGACCAGAAATTATTGTGTCTTAGCTAAAAGAACTGGTGGATTTTCAAACCATCTTCAGTCCAAAATTGCATTATTACATTACATTAGCACTCCTCAGGAACCCCATTTTGAGAATGAAACCTTGCCAAAAATAATGATTCTGATGTCTAAAGAACCTTTAAAAGTCCTGAGCATGATTGTCCTGAATCTAACCACCTTGCTTTCATATTAACGTCTCCAACAAACCACCATGGAACCACCACACACATACACATACACACACCAGTGCTATGATCTTGTGGCTCATCTTTGCCCTTTTGCAAAAACAATCCAGTCTAGAGAGTTGAAAGCCTTGAATGTGTCTCTTTCCACACAGACGCTCACATGCTCTGACCCTGTCAAGGCGGCTGCCAGCCTCGTTCCCATCTCTAGAGAGCGGGTCCAGATGATTGATGGCACACAGCACCTATTTAAAGGACGAGCTCTTCACCTGACAATCAATCAATCACTTAGACTGCCACTTACTGCACAGTTTTTCTTATGGGGGGTTTTGGGGCCAAAGAGCAGAGCAAAGGAAAAAAATAAACACCTGGAGCAATGTTAAACAAAGTGCAACCAAGTCAATACTTGCTAGCAATGCTGTCAGTAGAAAAATAACATCTGTACATCTGTGCTTGTATCTCACAATGCGAATGAGGTTTACAGAGCAGGACGGATCAAGGACGACTCTGACTTCTGAGGTGCCTTAAACTTTTGATGATGATAAACTATTTTAAATTGGAAGAGTGTAAGAGGATTTCTGAGTCCTTCAAAACTCCAGACAGCCATGTAAACAATAAAATCACCTTATAGTGAAGAGAAAGGACCAGAAAAATACACAGGGCTGCACAGGGAAAGTGGGAAGTTGTGGCTCAGTGGCTAGAAATCACTGCATCAATACAATGCTATGATTGACACCAATGGTTGAACAAGACCCTTAGGTCTAAAACTGCTTGTTATAATCCAAATGATCAACTTTAATGGGAAATTATGACTCTTGAGGAGTCATCTCACACATTCACTGCTTGAAGTTTGACATGCAGGTCTTTCCTACAGTATGTCCATGTGGGTTCCCTTCAGTTTCTTTGGTTTCCTTTCGCCTCGCAAAAACATGCTGGTTCTGTAGGTAGACTGGCTATATTAAACACTCTCCAGGTGTACATGGGTGTGTAAACTTCTGCCCCACATTCAATGTTCCTGCGATGGGCGCTAGATCCACCAAACCCCCTAATAAATCCCTTACTGAAGATGATGGATGATTGAAATTATCAAAAGGAGGAGCCATATTTTATATTTCTAAAAAGCAATGCTACATAAGCAATGATATGTTGCTTTCGGCAAGGGGTCGCCACAGCCGAATACCAGTCCGCACTACAACTTGGCACAGGTTTGACGCCGGATGCCCTTCCTGATGCAACCCTCCCATTTTAATATACACTAATATACATTTAGATCATTCTCAGTAATTGGCCATTAGTTAATATAAGAAATGCTGCAACAAAATGAAGATGTGATCAATTATACAACAGTTAGTTCCGACTGAGTAATCTGATTGCACAAGAGGCTTTTAATGAGTGATGGTAGAGCATAAAAGCACTGGGATGTTTAACTACAGTACAGTATACGTATCATTTGATTTCCAGGGCGTTTTAACATTCATTAATAACACTGCCTGTCGCAGCATGGGCAAAAGTACAGTAGTTCTTTACGGTCCGCAGTACTGTGGAGAGAGTAGATGCCTGCCAAAACACACATTCACAACTAGTCATGGAAGTACTTTAACAAGCAACCACATCTAATAACCTTACAGTGTGTCATCTTAAACAACATTTAGTCCATTCAGTAACACCAAATCACACACTGAATTCCAAATAAATCTCTAACCCCAGAACGCGGACACTACCTGGTTGTGAGGAATAAATTATTCTAATTTACACAATTTATAGCGCACTAACTTTACATTCCGTGCTATTCGAGAATTAACATCAGAACCCTGAAATTTAGCTGCATGTTAGCAAGATTTGGCTACAAAGTACCGGCAAAAATGAAAAACTACAGTCAGGCACCGAACGATATATGGATGAAATTAACTGCTTACTGTAAATGAAAAATAAATGATAATCTGTTAACAATAAATGCTGTTTGAGGAATTGTTGTATAAAGGCAATATCACATTTAAGATCATGCTGTTGTACTGAATATCAGCACAGTTATGTTGTGGCCGTAGACCGGAGGGCGCAGCTCGAGACATTCAGCACAACATCACTCCCTCTCATGTTATATTTTTTAAATATCACATGCACTTTAGCTCGGAACATATCAATAAGATTACTGCAATCATTATATACCGCTGTTATACCGTACACCTTGAACAGAACAAAATATAAAACGCATTCAGATAATAAACTCTTTTTTTATTCTTCCTTAGATCTGCCTGCACTTCGTTTCCCGACAGTGCCAGAGGGATTATCCTTTATTTTGGCCTGTTATCTCTCATCACCTGATCTACATCCGTGCAGAAGTGCTCACTTTTATCTACATAATGAGCCTCAACTCTTTTGCCTTGACAACTGCTTTTGAAAATCATAATCAGGTTATTACAGTTTACGGAAGACACTAGAGCAAATGCAAGGACCCGAAACGGAGCCTGACATTTTGCCCGTGGGTGAATTTCAATGTGGCACAGCTACTGGATGCCAAGAAACTGGGCTGCATTAAAAAAAAAAGAAAGAAAGAAAAAAAAAGAAAGAAAGAAAAAAGAAGGAGGCAGATATCAGGGATTACATCATTATGTGCTCCTCAGGCTTTTATACACCTACAGCTGCAGAAAGGGATTCTGGCTTAGACAGCTTGAAGCTTTTGTGTACCAATTTGCCAGCAGCAAAAACAGAAGAGACTTGCCTATGAAGCCAGATGTTATTCTCTGTAGGTGTTCTTTGTAGTTCACAGACCCCCTTCTGTGAAAACATACACATTTGCCTTAGTATCCTCATGATATCCTTCCATTGATGGAATTGTTTTCTAGGATATGCAAAATTTAAATGAATGTAAATATATGAGAATTTGAACCTTGTCCCTGATAAGATGTAAAAACATATGTATGCACACTCACACACACACACACAAATGTCTTTGATAGATAGATAGAAAAACCTGACACTAACGAGGCTTCATTTGTTCCACTTGCTTAATATTCTAGACAATCTTTCGGAACTAATGTTTTGGATAAAAGACCACCACACTTGAGGTTAAGTATCTAATTTCAAATGTCTTTGTGAAGATTAGGTTAGTATTAGATTTCTCCCAGCTCCCATCTTTATCCTTTCCACTGAGGCTATTTCAGAAATCCCATGTGTTGCTGCAAAGGCTGATTGAGCGAGCTCATAATTAGTTGCATTGGATGTGCTTCATTCAGGCAACATCAAGTCGAAAATATGAAAATAGCTGCCGGCAGCAGCGGAGCCGCACGTTTACCCTCCCTTCAGCAACTCCTGCTGCTTCTCTGATTGATCTTTTCCCATTTGTTTGGTTCTGCACCGCTCAACAGCTGCAGCCTATCACAACAGGTATCTGAATAGAGATACTCTGTGCATATTAAATATCTACTTTTGATGAATTGCACGATATGGCTCAAAAATCTATAACTAATTTATACTGTTTGGAGGGCGGGTTTTTAAATCAGGTCTCATCAGTTTCATCCAGTCTTCATAACCGTCTCTGTCGTGTAGTTAGCTTAGGTTATTAAAAGTGGAGAGAGAAAAAAAAAGAAAGAACAGAGATAGGAAGGTGGTCTACAGTGAATTAAGTATTTTAGGATACATTTTTAAAACACTTTTATTCATAACCAGCCCCTTAAGTGTTAAAGAATATTAACTGGAGAGAGATTACATGGAGAGAGATTTTGGTATACAGTCTTAAACTAAATAATGTTTATCTAAACTTTCTGGGAAGACAATTTAATCTATTGAAATGCACACCTGTGTGCTTCTTATGACTTTAAGGATGCCAATTTTTTCCCCAACAATCACACTACCTGAATGCAAGTCTAAAAATGCAGAATAAAAAAACAATAATCTATAAATTGAATATTCTATATTAGGATATTATATAATCACTGCTCCCCTGACTTCACCTTACAGACCCTTGATACCTCACTTTCTGCACCATTGTCTTAACCTATGTTGGAAATTTAGTACCCCAGATATACTTGTATGCAAGATAAACTCCTGCAGTCTTTTTGTACAGTTATTTAAACATATTTCTGATAATTACCGGCTAATACAAAGAGCATTCATGTCAATCCAGGACGTGATGATATTGTGATGATATTACCTTGAGTGGAAGCTTAAATCCAAATTCTAAAACATTTGAATGATGCAAACATTTTAGACATTAATGAGAGGAAGGCCTGATCTTTGGAAATTGATGGATAACTTGTCGCCACTTTGCAGGAGAGATGCATCTTTATGTGGTGACTGTACACACAGGAATTTACCAACACCACTTGCAATTTACAGGAACTCAGCTAGTAGGAGTTACAGTACTGCTACATTCCTCACACAGTCCTGACCTCGCTTCAAGCTATTTCCACATGTTTAGACAATTAAAGGAGTTCCTGGGAGGCCAGTGTTTCAGCCATTAAGCCGTCAGTCGGATCATGGACCTTGATGGTACCAAGCACTAGTGAAACAGTAGGATACAGTAAGTGCTTTAGTCTAGCAGGGAATTATATAAAGAAATAAAGGCAGTTTTTCAGAGTTTTTTACTCTCAGAAATATTTTACGCCATTCTGCACAATCAAAAGTCTCGGTTTGATTTGAAAACCCTTTATAGAAATGTTTGGCCAGAGCTCCTTTAGGGTCTGTATTGTTGGGTCCATTGTTTCTCACCTTCCTCCTGACAATAGCTCTTAGATTCTCTATGGGGATCAGGTAAGGCAAATCAGCTGGCCTAGCACAGTATTATCATGTTTAGCAAACAAGTTAGTTTTGGCACTGTGGGCATCTCCATAAAGACAGAAGAATAAAGTTCTTTAAATCTCCTGGGAAAACAGCTGTGTTGACCAACACCAGCAGATGACATCAGGACTTAAAGCAATTTGGATTCTGTATCTCTTCGCTCCTTTCTACAGATTCTGAGACCTAGATTTTCAAATGAAATAAATAATTTAAATAAAAAATAACTTTCATTTAAATAAATAAAATTTACTTTCATCTGAAAAGATGACTTCTTTTTGTTCTCCTTGGCCCAGAGATGCTTTTGATGTCTTCGGTTCAGCAGTGGCTTGATACTAGGAATGCAACAGTTTTAGCCCATTGACTAAAGATGTCTGCCGGTGGTGGCTCTTGAAACACTGACTCCATTCTAGTGATTTTATCGCAAATTTTTGTATCAGCTTTTCTTGACAAGCTTCAATACAGCCCCTTCTGTGGCTTACCGTTTCACAAAACCAGCCTTTAATACTATTTTTGTATGTGATATATAGTTTTTAAAATAATATTAGCACATTTTCAGTGTACTAGTGATTAGTTAAGGTGTGAGCCTTAGACCATCAACAAGACGATACGATTTCAGTTGTTAAATTTGCAACCAAATACAGTATACAACTGAATCTGCTACAATCCGGCACAATATAGTTTCGGTTTTTAAAGCAAGAATCCGCTATTAGTTGACACCACTGAATTTTCAGTATGATTGAATTTAGCAGCCTCAATTAGAGCACGTTTTATCAGAATCTAGGTTAGGCCTACTGTCAATTCATGAATAACAATAATCTAGAGGAGGACTATATGATGAACTGTTAGGCAGACACAATTGCAAGTCAAGCAACTGTAATAAAACTCTAACAACGAAAACAAGCACAGATAAAGTTCAGCAGTGTTAGACAGACAAAGGTCAGACACCACATCAATACACCACATCGACTGAGACAAAACAAACTCATACAAAATGGATAATCGCATACAGAATCAGAACCAGAGAACAATGCATAAACAACAAAAGGCTTGGTAGACGACTGGCAGAAATCACACAGAGCTTTTATTTCAAAATAGGTGAGTGAACTGAATGTCTTTATATACTGTTGCTGCATTCTATTGTGGAGTGTACTTTAAAGTGTACTCAGTGCTCCCTGCTCTTCACACAGGGAATGTTGATTAAGGGAACTTTCATGGACAAAATTCCTCTATTCAGAACCTCTAGACATCACATTATCCGTGTGTTACCCGGGTAACGTAATAACCTCAGATATCAGTTGCTGTTAATTTGACAATTTGACACAACAGTATTGATTATATATTGGAAGAAAAACTGATACTTTACAAAACGGAAATCACTGAAATGTATATAACGTGTAAATAAATGTGATTTGATTAAGATGTAATTCTCGTTAAAGATTAATATTATGCAGAATAATTATATATGTAATATTAGTGCATTGCTTAAAATATATTTACTTAGATTATTAAAAAAATATATATATATCACTTAAATTATTATTATTATTATTATTATTAATAGCCTTTATGTTGAGTAACAGTAATATTATTTTATTCTTGATCATAAAATTGAAATTACTGCCAGGTCACATGTGAGCTCTGTATCTTTTTGTGCTCCAGCGAGGCTCAGTGACTGATGGGTAATTTTGCTTGTCCACTTTCTGGGAGGTGATGAACCATTGTTCACCTACACTGTTCGCAGTTCCCTTTTAAATGAGCCGTGTCAATCTCTACGGTTTGAAATCTTACTGTAAGATGGCTGTTAACCCCATGCAGTCCACTTCGCAGAGAAATACTAGCTGATTTAAAGACCAGATTGCATCATGTGTGTGGGTATGTATGTAATTAAGTCCAAGTGTAGCCAATCAGTCGTCAGGTGAATTGGAGTATATGTGTTGGGAGTTGTAGTTTTTGGTGAACATGTTCATAGCCCATGCTGTGCCGTGTGCATTTAAGCAGGGTGCCGATCTCAGCATGTGACAGATGTTCCTACCCTAGCCAGCCTACAGATAATAGATTTTTAATTAATGGAAGGGCATGATGGAAAGGCACGCACCTGTCTTTTTAAGATCTCACAATAAATTGTGATAGATAGATAGATAGATAGATAGATAGATAGATAGATAGATAGATAGATAGATAGATAGATAATGATGATAATCATTTTTATTATTATTATTATTATTATTATTATTATTGATTTACAGTTATTCCCTCCATAATCTCATTAACTGTTTCTCATATTTCTCAAACTTTAAACCAACTGGTCAAAGACCAACGTTAGGAGCAGGAGGTCCTGGAAAGTGTCAAACAAAAATAAACTATAAGCATTTGTTTTTACTTTGTCATTGTGGAGTATTGTGTGTAGAATGATAAGAAAAAAGATTTGAATACATTTTAAGAAGAGTCTAAAACAACAAAATGTGGAAAAATGATCTAAAAACCCTCCGACGGCCCTGCGTATGCACTATATGGACAAACGTTTATTATTGAATGTTCTTAATGCTACAGCATACCAAGACATTTTGGGAAATGCTATGCTTCCAACTTTGTGGTAACAGTTTGGGGAAGGCCCCTTTCTATTCCAACATGATTGAGCCCCCAGTACACAAAGCAAGGACTATAAAGATATGGTTTGATGAGTTCGATGTGGAAAAACTGGATTGGCCCGAACACAGAGCTCTGATCTCAACACCATCGAGCACCATTGGGATTACCTGGAATGGAGATTGCGAGCCAAGCCTTCCGGTCCAACATAAGTACCTGACCTCATAAATGCTCTACAGAATGAATGGGCACGAATTCCCACAGAAACACTCCAACATCTTGTGGACAGCTTTCCATGTAGGAAGCGTGGAAGCTGCAAAAGGGGGACCAACATATTTAGATACAGTGTCTTTTCTGGTTTGGCCAATACTTTTGTCCATATAGTATTTGGGTATTTTCTAGTAATTTACATAGACAGTACTATATTTCTTTAAAGCTCATTGTGTTGAAAGGATCAAAATTTTGTATTCTTGCTCAAATTCAGCCAAAGGGAAGTAAAGTTGGTAGATAGATCAGAGAGATTCGATCGAACCCTTCTGGCTCTTACACCACACACTATGCTATGCTTATTTATCTGAACCTACAAATTAGGTCAATAATTTTATAGTCTGGTCCATACAGTATATTATGTACATAATGACAAACTGAGTGAATTCATGGTCAGCAATATGTGTAATATGTTTTACATACCAGTAGAATCTGTATATTATAACCGTAGGTATGACTTCTTTTGGCTCCAGGTAAACAATGGAAGCGTGTTGAGTACTGTAGTTCTTCAAATCCCAAAGATAAGCTCTTGCATGTACACACTCACATCTGATTCACACTCCTGAAGCCTAAGGCAAAGAGAGAAGCTGTGCATTTATACAAAGTCACTTCAACGAGGTCTAAGATGTAACACAAGTGACAGCAAAGTACAGTTCCACCTCAGTGCTGCTTAGCCTTGAGTGAGACTGTGGAACTTTTAACACACATAACAGGTTTATTGAAGTAGTGTGAGGGACCTGTACCATCCAAAAAAAAAAAACTAAGAAGCCAAGTCAGCAGTTCCACATGTCTAATATTTATTTGGGAGTATAGGAAACAGTTGTGGATTGTCTACTGCAGGGCACATTTCTTTAGTCAGCTGTTAAAGTGCTGGTAGCAAACCTAAAATTTTTAAGTTTTCATGCAATATAATTAGTTACGCCATATGTTATATAATTTCTATAGAGTGAAGTTGGAAATGCAATACATTTGTAGATCACATTTTATTTTATATCTAGTGAGTCTAGTTACACTCTAACTCAGAGTAAGGCTACGGTTAAATCAATACCAATAACCGGCTGATTCATTATAAAATGCGCAAGTCTGGAAAAGAGACACTGGAGAAGCATAAATCTTACAGAGTTATTAAAAAATGAGCACATTAAAGCAGAAATGCATCTTCTGATCACAAAAGCATGCCTATTTAAGGAGACTGCAACAATAAAATACAGGAAGTGTTATTTTTTTTTGCTGGAAAATAACCTTTATTAATACTATAATGCAAAAAACAACAACAACAAAGAAAACCCGCAAATGTCATTGATGTACCTAGACAGTATTTTTCCTATAATAAATATATATTATTTATATATTTCCTTTACCATGTGCAAGAAACATGTTACAGTGGTGGCGAAAGTATTAAGACAACAAAAACAGGTGATGTCACCTTCTTGCCTATCTGGCCGAAGAGTTGTGATCATTAGAATCAGCTTGTTTATGTAAATGTATGAAACAAATACATGGCTGGACTTTTACTTTCTGAAGCCGGAGTGAACACCTCACTCACTCATTGTCTGTACCACTTCAGCCTGAATACAGGGTCACAGGGAGCCTGAAGCGTATCCCAGGAGAGTTAAGGGACGAGGCGGGGTACACCCTGCACGGGTGCCAATCCATTGCAAGGCACACATTCACACACTACGTGCAATATTTTTAACACCAATCAGACTGATCTGCATGTGGAAGGAAACCCATCAAGCACTGGGGAATTCTTTAGTGAATTGCAAACTTCTGTGGCCAATTTCGATACATGATCGTTAAAGAGCAAGCAAGCAACAGGCACAAGAGTGAGTGACGCCAGAGTACTGCAGACGTCTTTCTGACTCGATGCCCAGTCGGATACAGACGGTTTTTTAAAATAAAGGACAAAATATTAATTATTGTATAGCATTTTCATTGCATGAAGTTAATTCTTATTTAATAAGTTATTCTTATTATCTTGATCGTCATTAATTAACAAAAAATCGAAAATGTCATTAAAACATTGACTTTAACATTTACATTTATCTCAGTGATTTTTTTTTTTACTTATGTCTAAAAACATACAATAGAAAACCATATAAAATACCTTTGGCAGATACAACATAATCTGTGCAATCAAAAACAGCATGAATTCACCTTGGTCTCGATCCAACAAGTTTTTTTTTCGTTTGTTTCTTTTCCCTGAGTTGTGTTTAAATGTGGCAGTCTAGACATTATTGATGACCCTGATCTCATCTAATCACACAGTGATAAAAAAAAGGGCAACGAATCTTAGGTGCTTGAACTTCATACAAAAAAAAATAACCTTTAATAATCTGATGATTTGTTCACCCTGAAAATCAACTCGAGTACCTGCGTACAACATTTCTGAACACGAGGAAGTGCTCTGTACTGTAAGTACTTTGTAAATGCACAAAAACTGGGTTTAAAAATACTGTGCATTCACATTGATATCCGCATTGCTTCATTTTTCCCAGTGCCAAGTAGTGGCTAGAATAAACCCTTTAATTAGCCTATTGTATTCTCCTGTCCCTTGTTGATGCCCCACTATAGCGATATCATCTGATCTGAGAACTGCTGAGCGTGGCAAGACCCCAATATATTATTTGAAGTGTACTGTGTGAAAAAGAATAGGGACAGAAATAATGCTATTGGTTATTGTTCCTGATCTGTTGTCCTGATATACTGGGATTTGTTTGTTCATTCCATTGTCAGATATGAGATTATACGTTATTAAAATCACATTTTAAATCAATCAATTTGATGATCTTTGTTTAAAATAAAAAATCCTAAAATTTCCCTTTTCCTTTTCCACAAAAGGAAACCAAAACAGATGCTGTCATGTCTGATCTCCTCCAGCGTAGCGTACGAACTCAGTGAAGGCTCCTCGAGTGTTTAAATAAATACAAACGGACAGCAGAATGGTAGATTATTCGGGTTTAAGATTAGAATGAGAGAAACACAAGCAGATTTTTTTTACTGGAGAGAAGGAAAGGGACAGCTGAGGGGTCTGTGGTGCAGATTTGTGTAACAAATGTGTCTCTGTGTGCAGCATGGCAGGCAGCGCACACACTCAGTTGATTTATGGAGGTCCGGGAAACAACGGAAAACAAGGCAGTGAGGCATGTACAGAAGTGAGAGGCAAGACACCAAGAAGGGCTTTAGCCCTCTGATTGCTCAGACTGCGCCTGCTGCCAGTCAAGAGGGACAAAACCATACAGAGTAAAGGGAATAAAAATAGAGGGAAAGGGAACTTGGGTAAAAAAAGACAAGGCAAACTTAGAAAGACAAACTTAAAGAAAGAAAGAAAGAAAGAAAGAAAGAAGGAAATCAAGAAACAAGATTTAAGATGTCTCTAAACTGGTGTCCCGATCCCAGCCCCTCCAAACCCACTTCAGTAAGAATTGAAATAAGGATCCATCATGCACTAAATATAGTAGTAAAGCTCACAGTATGTGTCTTCCTAGAAAATGAAGTTTCTTGTTCCTGAAGTGTCACCGTAAACAGTACATACAGTATTTTGTATTACATTAAGGCATTTGGCAAGACGCTCTTATCCAGAGCAACATTTTTATCTCATTATACATCTGAGCACTTGAGGGTTAAGGTCCTTGCTCAAGGGCCCAACAGAGACACCTTGGTGGTTGTGGGATTTGAACCTGGGACCTTCCAAAGCATAATCCACTGCCTTAACCACTGAGCTAACCCTGACCCTAAATTAAAAGCTACTTAAGTGGTCCTGAACATCCAAATTATGCATTTGCTGGAGCTTGCTTTCATACCTACAGGCTTTAGTCCACTTAAATTAACCACTAATTAGTTTTTTCCTCTTGGTGCAGTTTGTTTCATCTGGTATAACCACATTAAATGTATCTTGGGTGTGTACTAAAACAACTACACCAAGACCAATAAAAAGAGGTGATCTCGATCCGAATAATCTGGTGACCTCCAATGCACAAGTCTGATGGATATTCAGAAATATCTTTGGCTGATGAATATGTCACAGTTATGGAGGATAAATACACGCCACCATGCATCAAAAGGTTGTTTTACATTCATAGACGTGCTTCATTTGATCTGAAAACTGTATGATTTGCTAAAGTGGGAAATGTAAGCAATGTACAGTAATAAGTAATCACCAAGCCGACGACACACCCATGTACAGGTTATCCTCTGTTGTGAGATTGAGACATCTTCCATGTCGTCGAATCATGCAGTAGTCAACAACACATTATGTATTTCTTGCATATATAAATATTTTTTTGTTCTTACAGCAGACACATCTGCCCAACAAGTAGGGAGGAAATTCTTGCATGGTTTAAAGTGACACATTTTGGTTTGCTTGGATTATTATTATTTTTTTGTGCATGTGTGTGTGTGTGTGTGTGTGTGTGTGTGTGTGTGTGTGTGTGTGTGTGTGTGAAAAGTGACCGAACTAAGTTTACAGGTTTACAAACTTATCTAATTATTTGGACCAAAGCAAATGAACTAAGGTGTGCATGCTCAGTTTTACACAATACCAGAATAATCACCCAAATGACTGCTACTTGGCTCACTTCGGGACATGGCTCAATCAGAGGCTTGATTTCACCAGAAAGAATTCAATAAATCACGGATCACTTACACAATTCCATGTCAGATTTATGTAACCAGGTTTTGTTGCCACTGGATTCATCCATTTGGTGTTTTTTTGTTCTACTAATTTCTATAGTTAAATGTCAGACATCATATTTTTGGAGCACAGCACAATACAATGCCAAAGCAAACACTTACCAAAAGGCATGAAATGAAAATACGTGTACAGTATAAGGTACAGAAAAAGTTCCTTTGACGGTACCATCCCAAGACACAAGGAAAAGTTTAGTTTTGTACATTTATTTACTTTGTACAATCATTTACTTCTCTGGTTTCTCTGGATTTTGGCCAACCTACACTAGCATAAAGACACATTCTCTGGTTACATTTTATGCCAACAATTTCTAAATCTTTATGCCATTTCCCAAATAATGTTGCATTTATTCTACCACATGATCCAGCGCAATAATTTTATCAAATTAACAACGTGCAACTTTTAAAAACTTTTGTTGGCTGGAACACTTGTTCTTCAGTCCACACCATCCTTAATCCCTGCTTCTTATCAAGATAGTGATGATAGACTATATCAAGACCCACTGCTGCACCATCTGTGCATTTTTCTTTTTAAAGATAAGTCTGTGATAGCAGATTCTGTACTATTAAAAACACTTATGAACATTTTTTTTTACACTTTCCAGATGCAGTATTTAATTAGTTCATTAGTGGGCAGATGATGAAGACAGGAAGGACAGCCAGACCTTGGAAGTGACACATCGCACCATTATACAACAAGGTTTAAAGCTCTGCCACTGAACAATTTCTGAAATGGACAAAAATCAAACAGTGATTTGTGTAAGACTATAAATGGGTTATTGCATTATGGTTGGAATGAAAATTAGTATAGAAAATTAGGGTGAAAATTATTGAAGGTATCCAAGACTAGCATAATTGTGACAGTAATACAAATTACCCTTCCTGATCTTTTGGGAGGTTGTGTGTAAAAGGTGACTAAACTAAGCAAATGCAACACTAAAAACATTTTTTAATAGTAGTGAGAATTATTTTTTTGGAATTAGATACGGCAAATAATAAACCAGTTTATTTATTTATTTTTGTACAACTAAATTCTGCTCTTTTGCCCGCCATCGCTGGTCTCAAGCCCAGATAAAGGAGGAGGTTTGGGCATGGGGTTAGCAACCCCAGCACAAAAACACACTCTTGATCATCATACTGTAATGCTGAGTTAATCTAAATGTGCTCAAGAAGAAAACCTGGGGTCCATCCCTTGTCAGATAAATGGCTTGTTCTTCAATGCAAAGAATGTCACAAGTATCAGGACCTGGAATGTGAGAACTCTCTTCCAGTCATGTAAGTTAGCACATACACTCCAGAAATTCAGTACATAACATATGAATATTCTCAGGCTCAGCAAGATCCAATAGACACAGAGCGATAGAAAGGTCTTAATCTAATCAGGGCATGAATCGGTAATTGGTTTTGTGTTTTGAATAAAGCAGCAGTAGCCTTGATGGACTGGAAGCCCATATCAGGTTGCATTATATCGGCATGCCTTTGTACCCAGCATGTCAAGATTAACGTTTTTCAAGTCTGTGTGCCTATTGAAGATGCCAACAAAAAATGTAGTAAAAAATTTCAATGTGCTGTGAACAACCTGAGGATAGGTAACACACAGAGAACACATATTTCAATTACTGTACAAGAGCATTCACAAGAAGACATGGTGATCACTGGATGGGTAAACATATAATGAGATGGACTACATGTGCATTGAAAAACATTGTACATCCTCTTTTCTCAAAGTCAAAGTCCAGTGTGGTGGCAAAATGGGTTTGAGAAATCACCTTTGAGATTTGTGTCCTCACGAGCTGCTTGGGAGGAGAATATCTAACACATTGGGCGGAGATTCAAGACATGCACTGAATGACGCTTTCTACTGGATGGAAATGGCTGTGTCTGGGGACTAGAAGAAGTGGGTGGTAGTCCAGCTTGCAAATAATGGAGACCTGGCCAAATGCAGCATCACCCTAGACAGCTAGAGGGCACAGTGGACAAACAGTTTTATGAAGAACAGGACAGAGTGTTCTATCGTGCACTAAGCAGATTAAGAGATTGTTGATCATTTTTCTGGATTTCATCAAATCCCTATGATAGTGTATGATATACACTTTGAGGAGCATCGCATACCTAAATTATGTTCCAGAGTGGTACACTGAGATCTTCCACAGTACCTGCTGTATCTGGACCAAAGATGGAACAATGGACACCTTTAGACCAGCATAAGGAAAAAGTGTACTATATCACCACTGCTTTGCTTGCTGGTTATTGACCATGTTATACTTTAGGCTATGGCTCAAACTGCCTTTAGCATCCCATGGACAGAGGCACACCATCTTGCCAACCTCAAATTCACAGAGGATATCACCTTGCTCGGATGCATGCAAAACATCTATTAAAATCTCAAGCATGGTTGCAGTGGACAAGGCCAGACCTAGAACGTGCACCAAAGACTTATACTGAGCTGGTGCTCAAAAAGCATCCATCTGCTAGTTATGACTTGTCACCTCCATTTGTGAATCTATGCAAGCATGACCTGGAAGATGATGGCTTCCTCAGCATCTTCCACCAACATTGCTTGCAGCATATACTGGGGATACCATATCGGGACCACATCAACAACATAGAAATCTACCGCCGTTTGTCGACGCAGCTGTTGGTCGATATAGTTATGTGATTGTGATTCAAATTTGCTGGCCCGATTGACCACCAGCGACAAAAACTCTAAGGGCAGCTATGATGTGTATGATGGCCACAGCTAATCGAACACAATGGAGATCACCTGTTGCCAGTTTAGGTACATAAGTCTAAGTAACTTACACCCAACCTCATGAACATGATACTGTATATGGTCAAAGTTCCTTAAAATAGTATTTTTTTCCAATAATTTTCCAAGTAATTTTAGTAATCCCTTTTCCTTTTCTACATTAAACATAAAAACATACCACAAGATGTTATATTCTTATCATGTTGCCCATCCTTAAGCTGAATTTCTACTCTTCTATTTAAAAAACCTAACTTTTTAAGTGCTTCAGTATGAAATTTATTTTTGGAATATTAAAAAAAAAAAGATCCACAGCTTGAATCCATCACATTTGATTTGCAAATGATCACAGGATGACACAACTCCCAAAAACACAAGTCAAATCAAAAATCAGATATTGCTATCTTGCATTTGTGTCTTGCTGTGATAAATGCAATCTAGTTTACGACATCGCTGGAGTCCGCATAGTCATTTATAATTTGCATATTCATGTCTGTTAAACGCTCCTAGTCCACCTCAGTAGCTCCTGGGGTATTTAAAAATAACATAACAAGGTTTGTAATTAAATATTTAAAATAGTCCCATGGAATAAGTGTAATGATGATTTAGAGGAAGACAGGCTTAGACCTGGCACATGCTTTTAACCAAACACATCAAATTTTCATCTTGCCCTCGTTCCATCTCTCTCACGCTCTGTTTTTTTTTTTTTTTCCTGCAGTGCGGCAGCAGCAGAGGAGAGCAGCTCTTACATCCTATCCCCTTCCCTCCATACAGAAGCTATGCTCTGTTCCATCTGCATACAAAACCATGCCTGTGAAAACGTTGCTGAATAATGTTGAAGTTGCTGCTCTTCTCCAAAATGACTGTCTAAACTACTCAACGATAACCAGTGTGGATAACCAGTAGCTAGTCATGCAAACCAGCCTAAAGCCACTTATATCTGATGCACACAGCGTGTTCACGTTCTATTTGACACTCACAAATTATCCAAACAAATACAGAAACCAAACACTTTTATGCACCTGTCAGTTCTCAAGCAAAGTTTTGTCTACCTTTCCTCACTGCCATTATGCAAATGGTCAGTCAGGGATGCAGTTTCTTTTATGTCCTAATGTGAAATGAGGATAATTGCTAATTGCTTTCCCTTGTGATAACCTCCAGAAAGCTTTCTTTCACAGCGTGTGAGGTCAATAAGCAGCGCTGTGGCACAGCTCACTGCACTCGGAAGACATCGCTAACCGCTCTGCTCTGTTCCGCCTGTCTGATCTAATTGACGTTCTTGGTTGGTTAACAACAATCAAGTGAGACAAAGGCAGAGAAGCTATTCTGTCTTGCCCAAAGAAAGCACCTCTCGTGGTGATGGCCTGGCACTGGCTTTGCCTGGGAATTTAAAGATATTAATTCAATTACGAAATGAGATATCTGTTAGCAGGCTAAGCATTTAGTTGGATTATTTCACCTTTGGCAGTCGGGCAGTTCATTTCCCATGGCTATTTACAACTTGAAGCTCTTTTATCTATTAATCTAACTTTTGTGGATTAATAAACATTACTCAACTCCCAGTAGCTCTGTTATGTTCCAGGGGGGATTTATTTATTTATTTTCCTGAGATGGTTTGGCCTCACTTAGAGGACAAAGTCATTGCAAAGAAATAGAGATGCATTATATTTCAGAACAAATACATTGCACAGTTCTTTTGCGTGATTTCCTTTATCCTATGCCTAAAGAATTTTGTTGCCCCCATGTGGGACAGGGAAGCTCAGTGGTAAAGAAAGTCAATGTCTCAAAGACCAGCACTACCAAGCTTAGGGCCCTCAAACAAGGCCCTTAAACCTCCAATGTATAATAAGATAAATGCAAGTCAAGACTGATAAAGTTGTCTGCCAAGCGCCCTAATTTTAAATCTAAAATCTGTTTTATACTAGGATGACATCTACCAGGGTCGGTGATGGCTCAAGTGGTTAAAGCTCTAGGTTATTGACCAGAAGATCGGGGGTTCAAGTCCTGGCACTGCTGAGCCCTTGAGTGAGGCCCTTAAGCCTATCTGCTGCAGGGGGGTCGTACTGTATCTGGGTTGTCCTTGCGCTCTGACCCTGGCTTCTTAAAAAATAAGGTACATGTGAATGGTAATTGAATCTTAACCACCTCCCTTCACAGTCCCCAACTCAATCACAACACAACTGAACACCTATCAGAGATAGATAGTTAACCTTTAATAAGTAATGTTTTGTGGTGGCTTTCTCCATACAGTGCCACAAGATACAGTAGGATAGAATGGATCTAATAATGTTTTGAGCCTTAAGTGCAGCTACAAGGTTTATCGTTCCACTCAGTGTACAACATTGTACTATTTGTATGTGATTTCTTCATTTTCAAACCATATGCATAGTGTTTTTCAAATAATGTAGATGTCATACAATTTGTTCACTTTTTAACACAAATTCAATTTCATTTAATGCAAAAGTTCAAGTGCTTTTGCGTAGCTGGATTCATTTAAAAAATATCCCAAGGTTTCCATTTGACTTACTCTTGTATTTGACGTTCTACAAGACGTGAGGGCTCTAACCTGTCTAGTTCCTGATTTACAGTCATGGCTCTGTTATTTTAATGCAAATATTGTTCTGCATCTGTTTATCCTGTCTGCTGCGTCGCACCACTTCTTACCTGATTGTGCCCGTGTACCCTTGAGCTTGACTATTCTAATAAAAGCTTGCCGCTCTTCTGGACTGACCTATATGTCTGAACATGACAGCACAGCACTTCCCATTCAGACTGCAATTCTTCACAGTAGTGGCACACAATGCTGTACAGTCTTCAGTAATCAAATCATGTGCGAGTATTTAAAAAAATGAATAAAAACAATACATTATTGAACAAATTACACTAATTAACTGATTAGGAAACAATCAAAGCAGTTTCACGATGCAAAGACTGAGTGATCTTTCAGTTTGCATAACAAGTATCTCTACAGGTCTATTTGTAAGGTTGTATGCTTTGGGAAAGATCTGTGAATGTGAATTAATGGGTTGCTCGTTAAAAATACCACATTTTATGGAAGTATAAGTAATATCGCATAAGCCAGAGTGTGGTTATAGTGAATATCAAAATGGCTGGGATTCAGCATGGGTATAAGTTCATAGAGCTTGATTTCTGTATTGTAAGTATTTACAGCCATGCAAATATGTAATATTTCAAAAAAGTTGACAAATTGTGGATAAAAACAGAATGCAATGAAGAGGAAGTTTCAAAATTCAATATTTTATTTAGAATAGAATATAGATAATGTATCAAATGTTGAAAGTGAGACATTTTGAAATGTCATGCCAAATATTGGCTCATTTTGGATTTCATGAGAGCTACACATTCCAAAAGAGTTGGGACAGGTAGCAATAAGAGGCCGGAAAAGTTAAATGTACATATAAGAATCATCTGGAGGACTGATTTGCAACGTATTGGGTCAATTGGCAACATAATTGGGTATAAAAACAGCCTCTCAGAGTGGCAGTGTCTCTCACAAGTCAAGATGGGCACAGGATCACCAATTCCTCCAATGCTGCGGCGAAAAATATTGGCACAATATCAGAAAGAAGTTTCTTAGAGAAAAATTGCAAAGAGTTTGAAGTTATCATCATCTTCAGTGCATGATATCATCCAAAGATTTAGAGAATCTGGAACAATCTCTTTGGGTAAGGGTCAAGACCGGAAGACCATACTGGATGCCCGAGATCTTCGGGCCCTTAGGCGGCACTGCATCACATGCAGGAATGCTACTGTAATGGAAATCACAACATGGGCTCAGGAATACTTCCAGGAAAACATTGTTGTTGAACACAATCCACCGTGCCATTCGCCGTTGCCAGCTTAAACTCTATAGGTCAAAAAAGAAGCCATATCTAAACATGATCCAGAAGAGCAGACGTTTTCTCTGGGCTGTGGACTGTGGCAAAGTGGAAAACTGTTCTGTGGTCAGACAAATCAAAATTTGAAGTTTTTATTGGGAAACTGGGATGTCATGTCATCCGGACCAAAGAGGCCAAGGACAACCCAAGTTGTTATCAGCGCTCCGCTCAGAAGCCTGCATCTCTGATGGTATGGGGTTAAATGAGTGTGTGTGGCATGGGCAGCTTACACATCTGAAAAGGCACCATCAATGCTGAAAGGTACATCAAGAACAACATCCAGATGTCGTCTCTTTCAGGGAAGACCTTGCATTTTCCAACATGACAATGCCAGACCACATACTGCATTAATTACAACATCATGGCTGCGTAGGAGAAGGATCCGGGTACTGAAATGGCCAGCCTGCAGTCCAGGTCTTTCACCCATTGGGCACATCATAAAGAGGAAGATGCGACAAAGAAGACCTGAGACAGTTGAACAACTAAAAGCCTGTATGAGCCAAGAATGGGACAACATTCCTATTCCTAAACTTGAGCAACTTGTCTCCTCAGTCCCGAGACGTTTGCAGACTGTTATAAACAGAAAAGGGGATTCCACAAAGTGGTAAACATGGCCTTGTCCCAACTTTTTTGAGATGTGTTGATGCCATGAAATTTAAAATTAACTTATTTTTCCCTTGAAGTGATAAAAAAAAATTTCAGTTTAAACATTTGATATATTATCTATGTTTTATTCTAAACAAAATATTGACATTTGAAACTTCCACATCATTACATTCTGTTTTTAGAATCAGGTTTTAACCTGCACAATCATTCCAGTCCACTATTACATTCACACAACAGTTTAAGGAATGAGTATCAGAAGGGTAAGGGTATATGTTCCCAATTAAATCAATCAGATGTGTCAGTCATACAGTATGAGTAATGTTTATACCACTTGGACTCATACTTTCAGCCTGGCTAGGAGGCACTGAGGTCTGTTCTTTGTAGTTCTGAGGTCTGTTCTTTGTAGTTCTGAGGTCTGTTCTTTGAAGTTCTTGTCACTGAAATCCAATGATCTGAATGTCTTTGCTCAGTTGGCTCGCTATCAACTTTAATTTGGTGAAACTAAAACTTTTCCTTGACAGTATCCAGTAACAAGATCTCTCTGGTAGATCTCACATCAGGGGGTCTTTTCACTTAGCACATGGCTCCCAGCTTAATTAGAGTAATAAAGCCCTGCACCTATGCACCTTAACCTTCCACCTTTATCAACGCTTTGTGGTCTGGGCTACAGACAGCATAAAAACCTTATGTGCCTGAAAAGTGTTCACTAACATGTCCACTACATTCACTGCACTACTGTAGTAATGATTTCTGACTAGGATGTGAAAGTTTACTTCCAGAAGCGCAGGCGCTTTGAAAAAAGACAAGCACACACTGTGTAAGATTGCAGCACAGTTTTTTGGAAATATTATAATTCTTAGACCAATCAAATTAGTCAACCAGAAATAAATGTTGCATCTTCTACTTCTTTTTTGTCTTTGGGCTGTTCCCTTTCAGGGGTCGCCACAGCGAATCATCTGCCTCCATCTAACTCTATCCTCTGCATCCTCTTCTCTTACACCAACTAACTTCATGTCCTCTCTCACTGCATCCATGAATCTCCTCTTTGGTCTTCCTCTAGACCTCCTGCCTGGCAGTTCCAACCTCAGCATCCTTCTACCGATATATTCACAATCTCTCCTCTGAACATGTCCAAACCACCTCAATCTGGCCTCTCTGACTTTATCTCCGAAACATCTAACATGGGTTGTCCCTCTGATGAACTCATTCTTGATCCTATCCATCCTTGTCATGCCCAAAGAGAACCTCAACATCTTCAGCTCTGCTACCTCCAACTCTGCCTCCTGTCTTTTCTTCAGTGCCACTGTCTCTAAGCCGTAGAGCATTGCTGGTCTCACCACTGTCCTGTACACCTTTCCTTTCATTCTTGCTGATACTTTTTATCGCACATCACACCTGACACTTTTCTCCACCCATTCCAACCTGCCTGTAACCGCCTCTGCACCTCCTTTCCACACTTTTCGTTGCTCTGGACCGTTGACCCTAAGAACTTAAAATCCTGCACCTTTTTTACCTCTGTTCCCTGTATCCTCACCGATCCTCCTGGGTTCCTTTCATTCACACACATGTATTCCATCTTACTGCGGCTAACCTTCATTCCTCTGCTTTCCAGAGCATACCTCCACCTCTCCAAATTTTCTTCCACCTGTTCCCTGCTCTCGCTACAGAGCACAATGTCATCTGCAGACATCTGAAATAAATGTTGCATAATATTTAATATTAATAACAAGTCTGACTGAATGGTCATTTGAATCAAATTGGTGCATCTTAACGATGAATAAAATCTAAAATAAATTTTTTTGAAACGATTAACTCCAGGCACCAACTGTAAAACTTTCGGGAACACCCATTTTAAATTATTGTGACAGATGTTTATGACAGGATCAGCCATTCACTTTGACATGTGTTATTAACCAATTAGATAACTGATAAACTTACAGCCAATCATGCACTCATTAACAGCTGAAACTGAAATAACTAGCATAGCCACGCAACCCATCAGTTTTAATAACCTCCTGTCACACGTCACACTTCTTCTCCCACCAGTAGACATCTTGAGAGAGATAGAGAGGTCAAACAAGATGATAGGAGACAGAACAAAAATGTGTAATTGAGTAAGAGATAGAAATAAGGGAGAAGAGCAGTAGTGAGGAAGGGATGTGTGTGTTTTTGCTACGCTGAGAGAATAACCCAGCTTGTTTTCAATCAGAGTATACCTCCTCCCAGTGTCATCGTCCTCCGTGGCTCTTCTCAGAGAGTGGAAAAATCCTATTACTCTCCAAACAACCTCTGCCGCGTCAAATGATACTCCAGCCTGGACAATTACATCTCTCAATGCTGACCCTCGGTGACAGGCTGCCTGTCCTGTGTGTGTTTGGGACGATCGACAGACATTGCTAGCAGAACTGCTTATTTAGAGCTGATTCAATATGATTGTGTTAGAAAACGAGTATGATAGGCCTACAAAAAAAAGATTGAAAAACATGGAGAGAAGGAACGCAACTCTATTCGATTGCTTGTCCTCGAACTTCTCGGTACAGTAGCTGCTAAGATCTCTTGCTGAGATCAAGAGGTTTCCTCTAACAATCTTACATTGTTCTCAATCTGCCAAATGAAAATTGAGAAGAATCAATCATTCGTTTTTCCTTTTTTTCTGGTACTGAGTCTAAAACCTTTCTGTAAAGACCCTCTGTCAAAGAATTTCTTGCTTGCACTAATGGAGCTTTGTCTGAAAAAAGTAAGCGTCCCAATCAAAACACCTCGAACGTCTTGTTGCAGCGTCAGCGCAAACTTGCCGAATCATAATTCTAATTTCACATTCTCTCTTTGTTCTAACACGCTGTCCATGATGAAATAGCAGACGCAGTAATGTATGTGGTCAAAATAGCACTAACTGTACAGCTCCCAATGTACTGTACACTGGACGATGTCTTTTGGCACGCTGACTTATGGAGGTCGGTGCTCCCTGTGACTGTGTGTGTTACAAAACTAGTCTTAAAACTTTCTGATACCACCTTGTACTGTAAGATTAAATGGACACCACAAAAAGGGGTAATGTTTTGCCAATATAATTCAATTTGTTACAGGATTGTATCATCTATTTGGGTTTGAATTCAGAGTTCGCGATCTTCACCTCAAATCATAGCTGAATTATGTGTGAACCTTTATGACACATGTTATTTAAAGTGCATTATTTAACAATAGAATTACAATTAGAGATGGTGAAGATGTTACTTTTTGTGTTTTACTTATATCAACAATTATAAGGATTCATTTATTGACCTGTCACACACACATGGTTATGTAAAATAACATATACACTATTGTAGATGTGTAGGTGTATCCAGTAATTATTATTTTTTTTTGTCGACCTAACTGCACGTCCCACGTCAGCATTAAGAGACATAAATATACAGTACATTATGCCAAGTTAAGTATCTTCTTACTAGGTCTAAACATTTCCATTCTGTTAAAACACTTTTTGCGTGAATGGTAGAACACACACATATGCACATAGGCTACTATTTATTTCCGTTGATAATTATAATCAAGATGTATTTCAGAACCCAAAAATATAACAAATAGATTATCTGATGATTAGCAGATTACCCGATGCTTTGTCACACAGATAAAACGGTAAACAAGCAACCGATCACTTCTGTTCTGCTGATTATTCTTATATGCAGTGTCCTGTACTTAACCTTCTTGTCTTTAATTGCTTTGTTGTTTTTGTTTTTTAAGATTTTAAGATTTAATTTAGAACCCTGCGATGGATTGGCACCCTGTCCAGGGTGTACCCCGCCTCATGCCCTAAGCCTCCTGGGATGGGCTCCAGGTCCCCGCGACCCTGAATACAGGATAAAGCGGTATAGACGATGAGTGGGTGAGTGAAAGAGATTTAATTTATTATTCCATACAAATATGTGGGTACAAACTTTTGCACTCAAGCCTGCTTTCACATGAAAGAAACAAGCATGTGAAAATTAATGAAGAAGGTAATAAGGATATTCATTTGCAGAAGTTTGATTTGTGATCATAACGTGATTACTTCAGAGAGTGCGCAAATATGTGATTCCTCCAGGATTTATGTTTCATAAAAATTATGTGCAAGTACCTGACATTCTGAGCTTTCTATTCATCAACTAACTAACTGTTATAGGGTTGAATAAAATAATTTGTAAAAAAGCATTACATGGAAAGCTAGTGTGCTGTATAGGTTGTTGAATCCCTTGTTCCGCTCATCAAGTAGTGCCCTTGACCAGAGCTTACAGGGAGATTTGGGATTCAGCCTTGTTTTAGAAGCTAGATAGCTTTGCAGCTCGCATCGGTCACAAACAGAAACACATGGACAGTTCAGAGGCGATTCAGAACGACTTCGAAGCGATCCGTAAGGAGACGAAGTGTTGTTCAAAATGATAAACGTTATCAGATGTGTTTGCTTAATGAACGTGCTTCTGTGTGCTTGTTTTGGCACTGGTGTCCAAGTAACGTCTCTTTCACAGTCCAGAAGTGGGCGAGATCATGGTGGACAATAATAATAATAATAATAATAATAATACATTTTATTAATAATGCACTTCATATTTAAAGCAAATCTCAAAGTGCTACAAATTTCGACTTCAACCCAAAAGCTCTGATAAAAAGATAAGTTTTAGGACCAGATTTAAAATCATCAACAGTCTGTGGCGTCCTCAGATACTCTGGAAGAACGTTCCATAGTGCCACTGAGCAAAAAATGAGGGCACTATATATTTTAATTTATGTTAATATTTTTTGTTTTAGTTTTGGGAGAAATGTATTTGTAAGGCTCCAATTTAATGGGGGCAAAAATTAGCAATTTAACCTATAACTCATACTCAAACATAATAAATGATTTAGATGTTGGAAGCTACAGTGGTGGCCAAAGGAACTTAGACAAAAGTAAAATCCAATGTTTTAATTTAATTCTAGAATTTCCAAAATAAAAAAATATTACAATCAAGATAATAAGAATAAATTGTTATTTTATTACAGCAACCAGTATTTAGTATGAAGTCTGCTGGATGTGGATTCAGTTGAAATCTTTTTGATCTGTCTGGGTATAGAGTCAAAAAGACATCTGCAGTTCTCTGGTTTCACTCGCTCAATCCCTTTTTCTTCCTAAAGATCTAGTACAGAAGGTTCTTGATTTCTACTGCCTGCTTCACTATCGTCCAACAGTTTGCTATTGGGTTTATAGGTCTGGAGATGACCCAGGCCACGGCTGCAGACTCTGACGGCTATTGTTACATAGGCAGATTTTCACTAGTTTTACTATTAATCAGAAGCAACTCTTCGGCTAGACATGCCAGAACTAATTAGTGACATCACCTGTTCTGTAATGCGCAGGAAGAGCTACAAATCATGACATATGGTGTCTTAATACTTTTGGCTTCCAGTGTAGACATGAATACTTGATTTTGTTCTGCAGTTCTGTTGTATTGGCATCATATGCCAACACACACACACACACACACACACACACATATATATATATATTTGATGCCGCTGAACCGATGCCGCACATTTTCGCTACAACATGCTGCTATTTATCAGGGATACTTTTTTATATCTTCACTACAAATTAAGGCATAGTTTAAAAATGTAGTTCAATTTTATAACGAGCTTAGGTACAGGTAAGTTTATTTACACCCAAAGTTTTTTCTGAGCATTCCTGACCTTATTAGCTGGTAACTTTTACTTCATTCCAGTTTTTTTTTTTACATTCCCTGATGTAACGACCCACCATATACAAGTCATGCATAATATATGGTAAGTCTGACCACGCCCCCATCTGTCTCCCCTTAGCACCGCTGCAGCCTACACCTCTTCAAATCCACTGGCCGGTGGTTCGAGGTATCATGACATGTTGACAGTATCTTGCACATTCTCTCACAAGCCTCCTCTAAACATTTCCAAACATGACTTGTTCTGCCTGTTTATTCAAACACAGTGGCCTTATAATAATCGTGCATGTCAGAGCGAATTGACACAACACAACATCATGAAATTATACGGCTGGCTCTCCACCACTGTCATCAGCTGCATGTTCCAATACATAATCATCATATTACCACGGTCAGTGCGGACACATTTCAGATTATAAAACTAGGGGAAAAAACAATTACAGATGTTTTTAAAACCCATGGGTACTGCAGGGAGTTGGTTTTGTGGAAATGGCACATTTACTTTATTGATGTTTTTGTAACAGAAAGCAGCTTTAGATGTTGAAAACTTAAACTATGATCCGTCTCCCAGCTACAAATGATGTGCTATTAAGATTTTAAATGTGCTAGATTGGCCAACGTGCACAACATTGGCCCATGACCGTTAAAAAATTTAATTAAATTTAATTTTAAATTTTAAAATAAAATAAACAACCCCTTATATGGAAGTCCTGCCAGTGTGTGTCAACCTGGGGGGCTTCAGATAACAAACCGCGTATTCTCAAGGTTTTCCGCCATCACCCCTTGGCTTGCTCATCAGGGACGATCTAATCAGTATGATTTATACACGTTTTTCTTACTTGTACACATGTCCATCATTTTCTTTTAATTTAGGGATGCTGCCTTAAGACATGGCCCTTGTTAAAAGCGCTATAAAAATAAAATTCAATTGATTGTAGTTAGGATTTTTTTTTAAATGCATGTGTGTGTGTGTGTGTGTGTGTGTGTGTGTGTGTGTGTGTGTGTGTCCAATTACATGCCAGGAGTCTCCTGGGATTGGCTCCAGGCCCCGGTGATCCTGTATACAATAAGCGCTATAGAAGATGAATAAATGTCAATAAATTGTCATAATATCTATTAAAAAAATTGTTTAGTCTGTATATTGGTCAGAAGAATGCTTTGGAGAACCTAAAACCAGTCTCAGAAAATTTTCTGTCTGGACATCTGTCTGTCTGTCCAAAATTTACTGAATCTCCTGCAGTCCTTAGATCTCTGCCTGAAGTTTAACCTAAAAAGTTAAGTAAAAGTGATGTTATGAACAGTTATGTGTGGGATTTAATAATCTACTTAAAAATAATTTACTAATGCGCTACTGTCTCAATGTAAACAAACACCTGCACCAATAGATATTAATTAGAAAAGATAAAGTGAATATTTTGACTGGGATTAGTTCATATTGTCACTTTGGCTGAAATAACAGCGCTGAAGTGGTATAAGTGAATTTTAACACGCTGAAGTCGTTTTAAGACAAAACTTCATCTTTATCCATTTATCTACTTTTTTCATTTCTCATCTGTGATTCACTCTCCGATTACCGAACAGGGAGTGTATTTGTCTGAGCACCAAAGAAGGACAACTTAGTGTAAACAAGGTTATTGATCAGCTTTTTTTCAGCTTTAACCTATCCACTCTTTTCCTGTTAACGACTGCAACAACTTCAGCTAGTTACCTAAAAGATATTATATATTAATCAATCCAGACGCCTGTATATATTCATTAAAACATGGTAATGCAAAAATAGATGAAAATGGTACACATTTTAACTACGTACGGTATAAAATAGTTACTCGATGATGTATTGACACAAACACGTGCCATTTAAAGTGAAAAGGTGAAGTTGAGATCAACAGCATTTTAAAACCTATGCTTACAAAACCTTTTGTGCATTCCTATAAAAATCCAGAACGACAAAAAAGAAAAAGTAAAAGTTTCTGTCAGTAAGAGTAAGAGTTTGTCGAGTGGCGGTCTGTGGATCGCGGCCCACATGAACCTGGCCTGTAACGCCAGCCTTAATTAGCTCTGCATAATTAATGAAAGTCAGATTTTTTTGGGGATGAAACTACATGAAAATCTTCTGTTCATTTCAAAGCTATTAAGCTACACAGGACTCGAAATGTGTTAGTAGAAAACATTTACACAGAGCACCTTATTGTGGCAATATTTCCATAAGCAGTACAAATAAGCCAATTGCACTAGTTGAAGAGATGTAATTAATTGTATTCCTCAGAGTTAAGCCTTTGCTAAAGAAAAGAAATTAAATCATTACTCTTGAATTGGACACTAGGATCGTCTCAGAAACGCATCCTGAATATATCATGGAAACTCTTGGAAAAAGACGGAAAGAAGCTTTAAAGAGACAAAGTCATTTTCAAGTCTTTGGACTTAGATATAAAAATAGGAAGAAGGAACCGAGTTTCCTCAGCAGCAGCTCTCTAGAGTGGATGCACTCTAAATTTTTGGCAGGTCCACTTGGCCTCCAGTTAACATGAGAATGATGCAAATTTATTTAATCCCACAGCAATCAGCGATCACTCCAAACTTTACAAATGAGGAACGCTTTACACATCCGTCCCCATGTGCTGGCACTTTAAAGCCGTTTGTACAATTTTTTTTTTGTTCTGTAGACTTTTAATAGTGTGTGAGTGTGTGTGTGTGTGTGAGAGAGAGAGAGAGAGAGAGAGAGAACGTCCATAAGGGATGAATATAAAAAACGTAAGTGCTGATAAACTACTGACCTTCAGGATTTGGTCTGCATCAGTCCATCAATAGAGGGTTTAAAGCACCATATTTTCCAAGAATCCTTTTCCACAACGGAAATTCATTCAGTTCTGATAACACTAAGGCCCTGAGTACAACCATTACAGATAAAGAGACTAATTGTGAATGCAGCCGGATAAAAATGATTAAAAATTCATGATTCATTTTTTTTTTCATGCAAATAAATATAAAATTATGCAAGTTGAGAAAACACCATTTAGAGGGAAATTTTGTATTAAATATGTTCATATCAAATGGTCCGAAGATGTTGATTAAGTTCAGATAATTCATTTTCTTTAATTAAGAAATGTCATAATCACTGCTGTGTTATAAGTGGAATAAACCACTATGGACGTACTCTTATAGAAAACCTTCAAAAGGTTCACAGCAACTCACACTGATTAGTAACCCAACACCTTATTGTTAATTATTTTCTAATGACGCACACACCCCGTCGTGTTTTATCGCTAACTTGATTATACAATATGTTTGGATCTTAAAAGGAACAGGAACATGTTATATATGGATGAGTAATAATCCATCAAGCATAACCCTACCTACAAGGCTAATAAAATACGATCTTTATGGACAACAAAAGATTGCAGACAAGTGTGCATTCAGCTCAAGAGATATATCTGCATGAAAACCTTTCCAACTTTCAACTGGCCTTTAGTAAATCACGGCCTGATTTCAGTGTGCTGAAGAGCATTTAGTGTGTTCCACGATGATTTGTATCAGTATTGCTGCACATAATAATAGAAAGACAAAGAAGAGGAAGAGAATAACCCTAAGAAGCCTTGTTGTTAAGCAGCTAAGCAGAGATGTCCTGGGAGCACCTGGTGTGAGGAGGGAGTAGATGATGCAACTACCGGCATGTTTGGGGGAAATGGGAGGAAGCCAGAGAACCCAGAGATCTGAGACCATGGAGCTGCTATTAATAATGTAAGGGGTGTTCAAGCCAAACCAGGACTTCAAGACTTCAAGTGCAGTACGGTGATGAGACTCTTCAACGCAGTAAAACAGTTGAAGGTCGTACGTCCCTGATTGACGAGGTCTGATCCTTGAAAATTGATGGATAACTTGTTGTATCAACAACCTGCGGAAGAAAGAGTGGGAACCGTACACGCGATTATTCACCAACACCACTTGCACGTTACAGAAACTCGGCTGGGAGTCCAAGTCCACATGTTTGGGCCATTAAAGGGGTTCCTGGGAGGCCAGCATCATAGACGTGAATCATGGCTCCGGCATACTGAGAAAACTTTTTCCCTTTTATAATATCCAAGGACAAGTGTACCGCTGGGATAAGCTTGTATAGAGAAATAGAGGTAGTTTTTACTGTGTTCTGTTATACTGCACAATCAAAAGTCCTGGTTTGACTTCCCTGTTGTTCCTGTTTATTTTCACCCCTCTTTCTCTCCCTCTCTCTCTTTCCCTCTACTTCCTCCCCTCCACTTTCACACGGAGCAGACAGGCAGTAAGAGTGAAGGCAGCGGATTGCGAGGTGGCAGTGACAGAGTGCGGCTGTCCGCTCTATAATGACTCCCCCTCAGTGCCAGCAAGGTTAACGGGCCGTAGGCTTTTTTCTAGAGGAAGCCCACAATCCCTACTCCACCTCCACCTCCTCCTTCTGTGCCACCAAGGTCCTCTAGGGAGGCAGCAGTTCACCACACCATCACAGCTCAAACTCAAAGCACTGGGGAAATTAGACACCTCACCTTTCTCAGCTTTCTCTGACTGAGCAATGAAGCAATGACACAAAGATTTCCAGCACATTTTTCCCCCATTTTTCTGATCTTTCTGTTTTCGTTCCCTCCATCCTTCATTTTGATTCAACCACTGCACTTTTCCTTAAGTCTTTCATCCTCAGGGTCATCCGCATCCATCCGTTCATTTCACTCATCATGAGGAATCTTTCTCCACTCAAAACCCATTTATTTCTTTTTCCTGCCTCTTATATCCCTCTCTTTCGCTCTGGCTCATCTTTGGGATGGTTTCGTGCTGTTTGCCGTCCTGCTGGTGTTCTCAGCTTTTTAGCCCCGCTCTAGGGAAACCACTCGTTTGAAGTCCTGGCACGTGGAACATGTAAACACGCGCCATGGAGAACAGACGTGAAAGCCAAGCATGGTGTTTTCAGTGAATGGACAGCCAGTGAGATGTGTTGCGACAGCTTAACACCTACACGCATGTGTCCTCAAAATGCTGTAAAATGTTCTTTTTTTCGGTTTCACACACTCCAAAATAATCCCTACATATACAGTACATATACATATACATTTACAAAACACACACACACAATGCACACACATTCAAAATGCCCTCAGCCAGGTCAACAGCATGTGACATATTAATGAATGCATGCTTTTGTATGAAAACACTGTACACAGCAGAAATTTCTATTTCGATGTTGCCTTTTGTCTAATCAAACATCTTTCCTAAACCTTTTCAGCAAATGACCCTAGATACATGAGGTAGAAAATGGCTCTGAATAATTTATGGTGTAATTTATTTTCATTTCCAAAAAGTGACATTGTACAGCGTATGTCATTTGTTAATTTGCAAGTGACTGAATTTTAAATGACATTCATTGAGCATGCCATAATGTTCAATGCTATCTAGTTCATATGCTGTATACTTCAGGGTGGGTGAAAAGTAACCAGACATTTAAAAAATGAGTTTAAAAGTCCATATTTACAATACAAATTTATTTAAAAAAAATTGTAAATTTGAAAAATTAGAAAATGAAAGCAAATCCTAAAATTTCAACATACTGTAGGCACCGGTGGTGTCAACCAGTTTTCTCAAACCGCCAGGGATAGAACACAGTCTTCTGCAGGAAGCGGTTTGGGATATTGCTGAGAACCTGCTGAGAAGCCGTGCCTCCAAGTCCAAGTCGTCCAGTGTAAGAGGTTTTGTCCTATACATCTCCTTCTTTGCTTTAAAAAAAGAAAATCCATGAAGTGAAACCTGCAAGGCCTTTCTTGAGGTCAGCGTCATCCCAGCCAAAAGTCCTGGAAAATGCTGGACTAACCACGAACACACAGTAAGAGCAAAACTGGGTGGTGCACCATCCTGCATGAAACTAAGGTCGCTGATGTTATCCCAGCCATATATCATACTAATATTGCATAGTTCATTTTTAGAGTTCAAGGTGGAGGTGGGTCTGCATCAAGGATTGGCTCTAAGCCCCCTTTTGTTTGCTCTGGTGATGGACAGGATGACAGATGAGATAAGACAGGAGTCTTCATGGACTATGATGTTTGCAGATGACATTGTGCTTTGTAGTGAGAGCAGGGAACAGGTGGAGGAAAATTTGGAGAGGTGGAGGTACGCTCTGGAAAGCAGAGGAATGAAGGTTAGCCGCAGCAAGACAGAATACATGTGTGTAAATGAGAGGAACCCAAGAGGATCGGTGAGGCTACAGGGAGCAGAGGTGAAGAAGATGCAGGATTTATGTACTTAGGGTCAACGTTCCAGAGCAACGGAGAGTGTTTAAAGGAGGTAAAGAGGCGGGTACAGGCAGGTTGGAATGGGTGGAGAAAAGTGTCAGGTGTGTTGTGCGATAAAAGGGTATCAGCGAGAATGAAAGGAAAGGTGTACAGGACAGTGGTGAGACCAGCGATGCTCTACGGCTTAGAAACAGTGGCGCTGAAGAAAAGACAGGAGGCAGAGTTGGAGGTAGCAGAGCTGAAGATGTTGAGGTTCTCTTTGGGAGTGACAAGGATGGATGGAATCAAGAATGAGTTCATCAGAGGGACAACCCACGTTAGATGTTTTGGAGATAAAGTCAGAGAGGCCAGATTGAGGTGGTTTGGACGTGTTCAGAGGAGAGATTGTGAATATATCGGTAGAAGGATGCTGAGGTTTGAACTGCCAGGCAGGAGGTCTAGAGGAAGACCAAAGAGGAGATTTATGGATGCAGCGAGAGAGGACATGAAGTTAGTTGGTGTGAGAGAAGAGGATGCAGAGGATAGGGTAAGATGGAGGCAAATGATTCGCTGTGGCAACCCCTGAAAGGGAACAGCCCAAAGACAAAGAAGAAGATTGCATAGTTCATTTTTACCCGCCCTGTTTAGGTAAAAAGGAAAGAAAAGTTGAATATGGCGCATTTATATGCAAGTTTTGTGTCATATAAAAACCATCTTAACTGCATGTGGTTCATGCAATCGTTTACCACTACTACCAATATTTGTTCTGTCTATAACAGCATAAAATTGCATGTTTATTAATATTTAAATTCATTTTTCACTCTATTCTCTTGAGCTCTTTGACACTCTCCAATCTATAAGCACTAATTTACTGCTGTAATCAGGACGGTTTGGAAACGTACTATGATGATTTGCATTTTAAACCAGTGCACATTAGAGCTCCATAAGTATGCCGGTCCTCTTTTTAAGCACATAAAGAACCACAAACCTTCACCTCTCTATTAAAAATACAAGAGCATGCAAGCAGGTTTAAGGAGGTAAAAACTACAAATCAATTTTATTGTACTTCAGCCCATGATTTTGAACTCACCCCGCTCGTTGCAGGTCTTATGCTGCTATCGACTGGGATGTAAAATTACACAAATGTCAAAAGGTCTTTACTGGCTCAGCAGCAAGTCCAATAAATGTTCAATCCAAAACACAGATCTCATCACTGACCATTCAGAAAGATAATAAAGCCCTTTTCACATGTGTCCTGAATATGTGAGGACTGATTCTGGGGCTGCATTTATCTAAAGGTCGTAACTCTGAGATTTTGTCTTTAGACTAGGAATTAGACAAAAAAAATGCCGTCTCACCTTGGAATACCTACTGCTAAACTCTTTACCTCAGACTTCAACAAGCAGCAAAAAAATCAATACAGCTGCTCACAGCATCTACAATTAACAAGGTACGTACTGTAGCACTTCTTACCCTTGAAGGTCCCATATTAAACTTTTTTTTTAACAAGTTAACAGAGTACTCAGAGCTTCCCCAAAGTGTGTGTGTTAATGCTCCAGCGGAAATGATCCTCAGATAATGCATTTTTTTAATGCTTATTCAAACTCACTTTATTTCACTCCCCCCCAAATTCCCGGTTTCAGTGTCTATGTAAATGAGCTATGGCTGAGCCACACCCTTTTATAGAAGACCACAATACTAGGAAAATCTAATTGGCTTGTTTAAGCTCTTTTCTAAGCATTTTTACGCACATTAGAGACCTATTTGAATATAGATCTAAAGTGAAAAATAAGTAAAATTGCGCACTGAATCCCCTTTAAATGAGTTATAACATATTTACAGAATTACAGTATGCGGCAAAATATACCGTAATGAAATTTCGTGCATCTTGAACGTGCATTTGCGTTTGTCGTCCCATCCGCAGGTGTTCCTAGTAGTGAAAAAGAAGTTGTGTTGTGCAATTATTGTTGTAAACGGGTCTTTAGTTTTATTCCCACTTATACAGAAGTGGTTGTGAATAAGGAATGAGTTTAAAAAAGAAAGGAAAACAATTCCAGAGAGATTTAATAAGACATCACCAAGTTACACAGTTATGTTGCTTATTGTTACAAAAGTTCACCATTCTGTTAGTGCACTCGGTCAATATTACATGAGCAAATCGTCTCCCTTTGCAGGAGTCTGCAGCAATCTTTGTTCCGAGATATGTTTGAGAATCTGCGTGAGCGATATGAACACTGTCTACAGCGAGCCAGTGCACATACACATTTGCATACCATGGAAAATGAACATGCAAATATAGAGTGTACAGTATGTTAGTTTCTTTAGGAGAAATAAACTCACCAATGACATTAAGGTAATATAGTTTGTCTTTTCAGTTCAGTACTATATTTTGGCGCATATTTGTATTTACTTTTGTCTTGAGGTAACGTAAGGGGTAACAGTAAGTTGGGCAGATAACAAAAGATAATAACAGATGAATATCAGAGCCATCCATGTTTTTTCCCAACTTGTTCCCATGGGTAGCTTAAACCCATAGAAATCAAAAATGACATAAATCTGAGATCTGACTTTACAACATCAAAGGGAAAGTGGACTGCAGCATTAACTTATTAGTTCAAGGATGAGGTTAAAATAGCAGATTTGCTTTAATACAGTATCAAAGAATATCCTTTCAAACCATGGATCTTTTTTATTATTATTATTATTATTATTATTATTATTAAGTCTATTTTATGAACATGTACATGCAGGTTTTCAAATGTGTGGTTGTAGTTTCATCTGTTTTAATCATTTCATTATTATTATTATTATTATTATTATTATTATTATTATTATTATTTCTCCTTTGGTTCCAACAGTCGGGTTCTTGGTATGTCAAATGTTTTTCTACAAACCTTGGAACATAAACTAACATGAGAAGTTGAACCAATCTCTTCACGCAGCATGTGGTGCCAAGCAAGGATTGCTTCCAGATCTGATTCGGACTTCGGCAGAACTCAGTGGAAACTAAAGCAATGGTTTCAAGACTCTGAGTTATTGCTACTTTTCAGCCTTTCCAGAAGTGTGAAAACGACCATCATGGACAAGGCTAACCTAATACGGTTATATTACAACACACTGTTACATAAAATAGGTATCGTAAAAATACAATTTTTCATGGTTTAATTTAGAAAATGACACTTTAATATTACATTCTAGATTCATTGAAGATAAAGTGAAGTACGTCAGGCCTTTTTTGTTTTAATTTTGATGATTATGGTTTACAGCTCTGGAAAATGAAAACAAACACTTTTAAAATTAATATATTATTAATTTATAGTATATATCATATATTATAAAAATTTCAAATTAGCATATCTTCCCTTCCCATTGGCCGCTTGCGTGAAAACAAGCTTATATTTTACCCTAAGCTCAGCCAAATACATCTTTGAAAACCCCATTGTTCAGTAGTCTTTAAATAATGCATGCATAAACAAACAGACAAACAAAAATTCTAAAAACCATCTTTATATGTATATGAAATACTGTATATATACATTATATTTCCAAAAGTATTCATTCACGCATCCAAATCATTAAATTCATCCTTTTATCCTTCTACAAACATTTGTAAGTGAATTCCAGCATGGTATGGTGGTACAGTTAATACCGCCGTAATAAGCCACTGTGCAATAAGTTCAATCGTGGAATTTTCTCGCTTTTAAATATTCCACAGTCAACTGTTAGTGGTATTATAGCACAGTGGAAACATTTAGAATCAGGCTTCTCTGTCTGGCTATCCGATGGACGAGTCTTGGTTTGGCAGTTGCCAGTGTGGTGAGGGGCACGGGTCTAAATTCACTATGAATACCCAGAGCGTTAAGAAATATATGTTAATGCTGATTACGCCACCCCTTTACAATAAGGGGAACTAAATACTGAATCGACTCAGGCACACAAGTCCGTTACCATGGAGGGCAGAGACATGGAACATAGCTTGGACGAGCTAAACGGCGTAATACTCCACTAATTATCACAGTGAGGTTAGTAATCACAACCAATCCACACTCCGTGCTCCTGACACCATGGTACTAGAACAGCTACAGTAGGCTTCCAGCTCAGGGGCCTAAACAACCAGACACAAAAACACACAACACAATAAGTCTAAATAAGAAAAGCAATATACCATACTCAATGTTAACAAGAAACAATTGACACTATACTTAAAGAAAAAGAAAAGAAAGAAAGCAAAGAAACTATAAACAAAACTCGATCAGGCTAAACAAACAAGGTATTGGTCACCGGGCCACTCAGGTCAAACAGTTGCTCACAGCCAAAATCTCTGCAGTATAAGCAAAGGCGACCGACTCAAACCACCAACAAATAAACAGCCTGCACACCACTGCGAAGCCAGGAAACAAGGTGCTGCAGCTGCTAGCCAAGGACCCAAAACACCCTAATGGTGGAGCTGGCAATAACACACCATAGGTAGCCTGTACACCACCCTGAAGCAGCTGATTAGACACCTACACACCCCAAAAGCCAAGAGCTGGCAATGACGTGTCCCTGGTATCCTGCACACCGCTGAGAAGCTGCAAAGGGGCTATTCCAGCTGCTGACCAGAGACCCACACACACCAAGCTAGGGCCCTTCCTGTTCCAACATGACTGCGCACCAGGGCAGAAAGAAAGTCCATAAAGACATAGAGCGAATTTTGTGTGGAAGAACTTGAGCGGAGACTGCGAGCCAGAGCTTCTCGTCCAACATCAGTGTCTGACCTCATATAATATATCTATATTCAGAATATAAGTAGTACAGCAGGTACTGGAGATAGCAGACAAAAAAAATTAAAAAAAAACAAACCAAAAGTAGACGTGAAGGCAGAGAGAAAATGAGATAATTAAATATTAATAAATCATGAGTGGAGGTTAAATTAGGGCTTAAATCAAGCTCTTCTTAATCAGTTTCTCTTCACCTAATGTTCCTTTTAATATCTCATTTGAATGCACTCGTTTTTACCTCTCTTTTTTTAATACACAAATGATGCTTTATCCATGGCTCTCATGTTGGACTTCTCTAATTCATGAAGAAGAAAATAATTATCCTAAACACACAGTCACACATTTGTATGCATACACATGTGTCCAGAGAGAGAGAGAGAGAGAGAGAGAGAGATGGAGAAAAAGAGAGGGAGGGAGTGGACGTGCAGCAGCTGCTGGGATAATGTTGTAAATTAAGCAGTGATTGCTCAGTAAACAGTGGCTGAGGAACTGCGAGTGAGACGACTCTCGCTACACATTATTAAAATTCAATCACAGCATCAAAAATAAATCTCAACCCCTGTACGAGTAAACATGGGCAAATGTGTGTATCCTCTTCAGCCGGCATACAAGGCCATGTGAAACACACACACGTACAACACACAATTATCTGGACTCTCTATCTTTCACAAACACAAACACACTAAAGCACTTTATTTGCTTCTTATCTTTAAATGGAACGCAATAACTACTCACATTTTAATCAACATCGGTTACATTAACATTGCCAGTTTTGTGCACCGTATTGAGTATAAAGTTTTAAACTGGCATAGGTTACACGCTTTGACAATGCCATCTTGGCACACACACACACACACACACACACACACACACTTGGCTGTCTTAGCTGTGAGCAAATTCTGTTTAATGCCTTTTAAGCTCCTGCACTTCTTATTCATTTGTGTCTGTTATTAATGGCCACGAGTAGTTATTACTTATTATGCAAAAACCTAATCCATTAATAAAATAGCACTTGAAATTTGCAAATTGATTTTCAAAAATTAGATTTTAAAAAACAGGTCACCAGCTTATTTTCTATTAAAATTGTCCAACTCACAGAGATCCTCTTAAGAAACACAGTAGGTAATAATGGTGGAAAAGCAAATTAGAAAAAAAGCAACAGGTGCCAATATTCTTATCTAAAATCTTAATCTTATCTAAAATGAGACGGAATTGCAATTTTTTTTGCCAAAGAATATTAAAGTGACATGTTTACAGACCCTTGTAAAAAAGGAAAAAATATTTTTCCACCTGAGAGCCTTTTTATTTCAAATTCTAGGGCAGAACACTGAATAGAAAAGTACGCAAAATTCAATCACCATGTGTTCGTGTATAAAAAAGAAACGTGTTTCTTTTTACATGTAGTTCAGTCAGAATGAAAGTTCTTGCATTTGAAACTCACTATGGAAGTGTATTTATTTTTGTATATATTATAATTCAAATATGAAAACAAAACAAAACAAACAAAGAAAAATCTGGAAGCAGCTGAACAATAACTATTCTGAAGAAATAAACATCCATTTATCCATCTAGGAACCTCTGTGTTCCAAATAGAGTAGCCTAATCTGCATGTCTTTGCAACGTGGTCAGGCTTGTGGCTGGTTTGGACCACTGGATAATATTTTACGTATAAAAATATCATGGACGTAGTCTAATTTAGCTATTATTTTACACTGCCTAGCAAAGGAAAAGGTGACTGGTTAAATTTTTTTCCTGCTTAAAACAGAGGAAACTACTTTGGAGATCACTGGAGCTGGATTAAGAACTGTTAATGCATTATTAAACCTGGAAGCAACGCTGATCTGTTAATTTTGTGATATGAATGGTGCATGTAAACGTGCAATCGTATAACAGGAAAAACAGAATTGAGTAAAGCAGTTTTTTTTTTGTTGTTTTTGTTTTTTCCCCCCAGCATTGTTAGCAGTGAAGTGAAGTGACAAATGTGATACTTGTGTTTATCTGCAGCAAGTGATTTTAAACCTCAGGTAAAAAGACAATGCTGATAATCGAAGTAGGAACGTATTGGCCACTGGCCACTTATTATGTATTATTTCCAACTGATCTTTATATAATCAGTCATGATTTTCTCAAATGATTGCAAATCGAAAATCGTGACTTTGTACTGTACATGGCATGGTTGTTGGTACCAGACAGGCTGATATGAGTCTTTCAAGAATCTGCTGATGTACTGGGATTTTTTTTTAAACTATGCACAACCATGGATTTACAGAGAATGGTTTGAAAAAGAAAAAAAAAAGTATCCAGTGAGCGGCATTTTTATCAATGCCTCGTTTGAAGCCAGGGGTCAGAGGAGAACGGCCAGACTGGTTCAAAACGATAGAAAGGCAACATCTTGTTACAACTGAGGCATGCCAAAGAGCATCACTAAACTCAGAACACATCAAATCTTAAAGCAGATGTGCTACAGCAGCAGAAGACTGCACTGGGTGCCGCTCCTGTCAGCTAAGAACAGGAAACTGAGGCTACAGGTCACATGGGCTCACCAAAATTGGAAAATAGATGGTTGGGAAAAATATTGTCTGGTCTGATAAGTATTGATTTTAGTTGTAACATTCAGGTCCAAATTTACTAAAAATAACACGAAAGCACGGAGCCATAAAGCTTTGTACTGTATGAAAGAGTTGGGCTGGTGGTGGTGTAAAGGTGGAGATCGAGAAGATTTTCCTGGAACACTTGAATTATGGCTGAAGGGGTCCACTCTAGTACTAGGAAGGTGTACTTAAAGAAGTGCCTTGTGAGAATATAATCCTTTAAGGTTTAACAGTAATGTATTTTTTTTTTCCATATTTAGATTTGATTTTCATAATTTTCTTATATAAATCACGCTTTTCTTTTTCATACGTCCAAACACTACAAATACCCTGCTGTCATGTCTAAATTATTTGACAGCTGATATTTATTCTGATTACACCCTGAACTGATTAGCCTCATGTTCATGTCTCTAGAGCGTCTAACAAACTGCTTGATCCAAACACCATACACTGTATGATGAAAGTGCACGTAACTCACAGTTCAAACAGTCAGACTTGACCATTTTTGGCTGTTTGGGAGATTCCACCCGCAGTGACACGAGGGGCTTACCAGACGGCCACACGCACCATGATCAGAGACCCCAGATCCATAAACGCCCCACAGTCCGCCCCGATACACTCGCTCAGCTGCTCTGTACTGCGGTCAGCTCCTAAACCACTTAGTCTTGTGCCACATGTGGTCCATTAATCTAGCAAGTGACTGTCAGAAAGACAGATGGGGAGTTGGAGCGACAGAGAGACGTGAACCGATGCCGGGAGAGAGAGAAAGAGAGAGAGAGAGCGGAAGAGAAAGAGTGAAGATGGCTAGAAATAGGTGGATTTACACACCACAACCGAGACAGGAAAACTAATGGAAGACCAGGGTTTAGATGATTTAGAGCAAGGCCAAGATCTGTGCTCTGTCTCTCCTTATATCTCTCGCTCTCTTCTTTCTGTTTCTTTCTGTCTATCCCTTTCTTTTTGGCAATCTGCATCTCTTCCTAATTTTATCTCTGTCTTTTTCTTGAGCTTTCTCTTTTTGATCTAGCTTACTCAATTTCTTTTATATTTCTCTGTATTGTTCCCTCTCCTTTCTGTCTGCATTCTTCATCTGTCTCCATCTCTCCTTATTTTTAGTGGACACCTGTTCTCTCTCCTCACAGTCTGTCTAGCTTGAATTTCCCCATCTCTGCTTCTACTCTGTAGCTCTCTCCCGTCCGTCTGTCCCTCTTCGTTCTGTTTATCTCTATCTCTCTGTCATGTTTCTCTGAATATTTTTTTTCTGTCTGTCAGCATCTCTCTCTCTCTTCTGCTTATTTGTATCTCTCATCTTCTCATCAGACTTCTGTCTGTATCCCTATTGGTCTTTCATTTTGTCTGTATCTCTCTCTCTCTCTCTCTCTTTCCCTTTAGCTCAGTGCTGGCTCAGAGCAGATACCAGATTCCCTCTGGCAGATGTCTTGATGATTAGGCATGTTGGGAGAGAGGGATGAGAACCAGAGGGATGGAGAGAAAGAAACCGAGAGGAGGAAAATGTGTTTTCAAAGCTGCACAGGGATGAAGGCAAGGGATCGATTGCAGGGTTAGCTGGAGATGGAGGCAGGAGAGATGGGAGGGGGGAGGAAAAGGTGGACAGGAGAGAGATTAATGGATAGATAGAATAAAGAAGAAAAAAAGTAAGAAAAGCATGAGAAAGAGAGTGCTCAGAGATATACTGAGAGAATAAATAATTAGGAAAACAGAATTGTATAGGAATAAGAAAGTGAGACTATAAGGAAGTGTTTGGGAGAATAGAGGAAGAAGCTCTGAGCAGCATCTTGCCAAAGTCAACAACCGTCCCTGTGCAAATCTCATGGGAGGGTTCATCCCCGCAAAATCTCAGTAAGGTCCTCAGTTTCATACACCAAGAAAACGCAAGATGTTCAGTAAGGTATTTATTAAGAGCAATCGAATAATTATTGCCATCATCCATGGCACGGGTTGGAGGATAGGCAGGCAGTGAGAGTCCCTCCTTCCATGAGATACTCCCATACTCATACACTAGAAAATAAAAACGGTGAGCACTTAAACCAGGAAGTATCACTATACCACTGGAAAACACAGAAACAAAGAATCATGGCTCAGAACCTAACAACCAGGACTTCTCACTACAACTAAGCCTGCTGTCACAGAAAACATGATTACTTGGTACCATGCCCATGCAGGTATGATTAGTCCTCCTCCCCTCTCCAGCACTGGCCAGCTTCCGCATTAGTGGTGCCATCTTTGATTCATATGAACCTGATGCAGCAGGTGCCAATATTAACCTGGTTGGTTTTGGGAGCTGCTAATAAATACAAAGAAGAAACATTCAGTCTTCAACCTTCAATCTAGTTATATCCAACATTATACAGTATTAATACCAATTAATAAAGTACTTTATCTATCTATCTATCTATCTATCTATCTATCTATCTATCTATTTATTTTAGAGAAGATGCTAGTAACCTAGTAACCAGTGTAAGGATCTATCCAAGGATGGAAACTTCAAAGCACTTTTTATAAGTTGCTCTAGATAAGAGAGTCTACCAAATGGTTAAATGTAAATGTCATGAGCGACCTTTTCAACTGCCAACCCAATTTGATCAGCTATGACTGTGCAATGCAGAGGATGAGGTCGAGCCAAGTGGTCACACAATTCTGAAAAATTCAGTTTTATTTGTATAGCGCTTTTAACAATTGTCATTGTCGCAAAGCAGACGCTCAGTGAGTCCAACACTCAAGTGCAAAAACGTGCAGTTCCAAGAATGACCACAAGGATCACTGGCTCCAAAAGCGAGTCAATCTCCTTAAACTCCATGATAAAATATCCAACTTTACAAAGGAAATAAACATGTAATCAAACAAACAATAATCAAGTCCAGATTGAATGGTAGGGTTGCGTCAGAAGGCATAAAACCTTGTTGTGTGGTTTGGATGATCCGCTGTGCATGCATGTTCCTGTGCGTGACTGATTAAACAGTAAGTCATCTGTTTACATGCTATATTGTTTATAGAAAAACATTCTGTATTCAGCTTACCAGTCTTTTGTTGACTGTAATAATGATAGCATTACATTTCTGCTAACCAATTTCAGGTCATGTTAAATGTTGCTGATAGTTCCCACGTTCTGTAGGCAGTCAGTAATGTAAGAGATAAGTCATAATTTAAGCACTGCCATTCTGTTGCATTTTAATGTTCTTAATATTCACTTGCCTTCAGTTTCTCTTACTGAAAACTGCCACCACCATTTCCACAAGTACTCCACACAAACCCTTGAGCTTCCCAGAAACTTCGACACACACAGATATGCGAGGAAGCAAATGACGTTGATGCCATTGTATTCTAAACAGTAGGCCACTTCTACATTTTGGGAAACTTTCGAGTTTCCCAGGAGTGGTTTAGCAGTATGGTGCTCGCCCTATCATCTGGAGATCACAAGTTCGTGTCCCGGGTGATGCTGTAGCCTCTCGCAGCCGGGCGTCTAGAGACAACTGTTTGGTTGAGCCCTCTTAAAGTGGGAGGGAGGGGAGGCACTTAGCGATCTCACATCACTGACAGCTCTACAGCCAAACACGGGTGTCAAGTGACTCAGAGGAAACGTGATACTTTTCTAATGATGGTTGGGAATGTTATAAGACTGAATTAGGGTGAAAATCTGAGAAAGAAATCCAAGTGCTTGGTGTGGTACAGACTGTTCACATTATGTAAATGTATTGGACTTCCGGGTGAAGTGTACTTAAATCCATAGTTTAAAATCACCCTAAGAGACAGCTGGAAAGACTTTAAAAAGCCTTTTTTTCTTTTACCAGATTTCAGCCCTCCATGGTTGTTTTGATTGCTTTCCAACCAACTTGTGACCTCATGCAGTTGCTTTCACGGTTTTAAAGGAAGCAGAACATTTTTAAAATAGTTGATGATTTAAGAATGGATGTACAATAAAGTGTATCAAATATTGCAACAGTGGTGTGATGCTGCTTCAGCACTGATTCTTGCACTATGAACACTGCTTCAGCACATTTGCAGGCCTTGTGAATTCCCTTAGCTTGTGCTCTTATTTTGTCATGGTGGTGTCCTCAATTCCTGGTTCACTCTTGACTTTTTTTGTCACTTTATAATGCCCAGCTGTTTTCTGTTAGTTCATATATATATATATATCATGGAGGGGTCTACGATCCAAAAAAATGATTTTTTTTGTATGATTTTTAAACTATTTATTTGTGAATTACTGTGTCAAATAAGTATTTGATCACTTGCTTATCAGCCAGATTTCTGACCCTCAAAGACGTGTTATTTTGCTTTTAAATAGTCCAGCTACACTCTGCTCATGATTCTAAATTAGTAGCACCTGTTTGAGGTCGTTAGCTGTCGTAAAGACACCTGTGCACCCCACTATCAGCCAAAGTCATGGGGTACCAATGATGCTAAGAATGGTGAAGAATCAGCCCAGAACTACACGGGAGGAGCTGGTCAATGCGGTGACGAGAGCTGGGACCATGACTTCCAAGGCTACTGTACATCAGTAATACACTAAGAGGTCATGGTTTAATATCGTGCATGGCACGGAAGGTTCCCCTGCTTATGCCATATTGTGTTTAGATCTTATAGTCTTATAATGCATTTAGTTATCCAAGTCCCAATATTTAATTCCGTGCTTCTTGTTCTCTTGGATAATGATTAAGGATTATTTCTAGCTGGTATTGCCTAATATATTAAAGTTAATATAACTACAATTTCTGGATTAATCTCAATCACTGCCAAGCCACTGACTATACCTGCTTGCTTCCGGCCTCGCACTTCTGCACATCACCGCATACAGTACGTGGCGGAGGCAGCAGCACCACAAGGTACACAAATTGTTGGAAGCTGGCAAATACACTAATCAGGCCCGTAGTGCAGCTTATCATGATGGAGATGTGGGAGAAAAGGCTCAGTGCACCGCTCTGTTAAATTACCATCCCTTCACACACTCGCCGCAGGAATTCTGCCCTCCTGCTTAGGGCTAACACACTCCTTGCTCTCTCCACACTCCAGTTCACGTAAATAAAAACCCCTCCAGGGATGAAGTAATCAATTGCAGTCAGAGCGGTTTGTGTTGATGCTACACTCTTTAGATGTACCACTTCACAGCTCACGCAGTAAATATTTACCTCATATCACATCAAGTTCTTCAATTTCAATAATCATGCAGAGTTGCTGCTCTGCTGGCTTAGGATGCAGCGTGGCTCGTGGGTTTTCTACAAACATCAACCAAACCTTACTAAACCGTAGAAAATTGTAATGGTATTGGAAAAGCTAAACGCACATCCACAGTGTTTTGTGCGAGAAACTCAATAACGCAGGTGAATCAATTCTATAAATAATATCATCAAAAAGATGAAAATGATAGATTCTATTCCAATATTCATTTTACTTTGCCAGATTGAGAGAGCGTTGCAAATCTGAGTGGAGAACATGACTCAGGAATTGGAAAGTGGCAGGTCTTTCCGGAATCAGACACTACACATGCACAAACCATTCAAGCTTCAGATGTTAACTGGTTCATCGCCATTTGTTAGGGAGAAAGACTGAAGCAGACGGACTACAACCTTAAATCGTGAAGGCTCTACATAAAATGCCTAAGGATTGCCAAGGCTTGTGATATACAATTATCAGAATTGGTAATTGTGATATTGTAGTAGTGTGATATCATGTAGATGAAAAAAATCTTATAATCACACAAGTCTCGCATACACACAAGCTGCAACGGGGGAACAGATGGGTCATCACTGAGCACTCAAATACCTCCTTATTAGCCTTTCCCATCTGCTGCAGCCTACCCTTCAGTGCCTTCTGCTGCTGCTCCCGTACCTGACTCTAATTCAGCTCATTTAGCTCATGAAGCGCCCTGAAACTCTATGCATTAAGCATCAGGTTATGAACTAGGTCTATACATTATGCATATATATATATGCAAATCGAAAACACCTTTTTATGAGAATTTCATGCTGTAAAATCGAGCAGGTGTGACTGCATGCTTTATGTTTTTCTGCAAACTGGCCCTGTAAAATCAATAGCAGCGATGTGCAAAAATATTGGCCATGTTTCAAAACGATTCACATTTGAAAAGGCATTGAAGCGAGGCCAGTGAACATCATTAGGATGCGGAAAGCATTAGTTTAGAAGCAGAGAATATGAGGACAAGCCCAAACCATGTTGTTCAATGTACTCGGATGTTTTGCACTGTGTACAATGATATCAATTGAACTTAGAGACATGAAGATATCATAGACTCTTAATTGGGGATTAAACATTTTGAAATGACAATGTACCTTTTCTTCACACTTTGACACTTTAAATCCAAAGGCTACAAGACTTAAATGAGGTTTGTTACCCAAGTCTATAAAAAGCTTTGGTTATTATTTAATTTGTATTCTGAGACAACTGATGACAAAATAGTGGACTTTTAGATGGGTACGTTTATAGATCTTGATTATAGATTTTGATATACAGTAAGATGAGACTTTGTTAATGTTTATTTTTAGTTTGGTTGACGATTGTTGCTTGTTTGACCTTTTGGTAGAAAAAAAAATGACATTACTGGCACATCATGTGATATTCTTTACATGATATAATGAGTTAGCACATACAGTAGGTAGCCGTGCTGACTTTAAACATCCTTCCTTGTTAGCCATGTGTCACAGGTGGAGATTCTGGAGATCTGTCCAATTATTAGGACAGAACCATCGTTAGTGGTGAGTGGTCAGAACTGTCGTCTTGCACCTCCAAGGCTGGGGTTTGAATCCCCCTCCAGTCCATGTGCATGAAGTTCTTTTGTGCATGTTCTCCCCAAACTTGGTGCATTTCTTCCAAATGTTCCAGTTTCCTCGCACAGTCCAAAAGCATGCACTGTAGACTGATTGGTGTTTCTAATCTGCCTATATTGTATGAGTAAGAGTGTACTCGTGCCATGTGATGAGTTGGCGCAAAATCCAGGTGTCCCCTGTATAGGCTCCAGATGTTCTTTGACCATATACAGTACAGGATAGGGATGGATGGATGGATGGATGGATGGATGGATGGATGGATGGAAGGATGGAAGGATAGATGGATGAATTTATTTAACATCACATTAACATTATGAATGCCTTATATGCATAGTGTAGAATACATTATAAGTTTCAGGCACAATTATAGATTGTTTAATAAAAGTTTGCACTCAAACATTGATTAAAGTATTATCACACTTGACTGTGTTTGGTTAGATGAGCTGCTATGACGTCTAAGATCGTGCACTGTTTATTTCGTCCTACATTTCACTTCTCCATGTTGTATTTACGGATTTACCAACTCCTGAACATTTTTACATGTCACTTTCATATTAATGAAAACTGACATGCATTCAGCCGGGATATGGATAGCCTCAGGCATGGATTTGTTACTGAGCCCTGACACGCTGCACTGTTTGATAGGGAAGTGTAAAATGTAGGTACAGAATTCCTGACTTGTGTCCATCTATTGCAGGTAACAGTTTGTCAGACCTATTTTATTATATCCAATAATAGAAAGGGACCACTATAGTGTATGAAGGCTTCTAAGCAACAGGGAACCTGCCTGCTGGGACAAGTGCATCAGGTGGAATAGCTTTTTCAAACACCTAAATGTTTTGCAATGTTGGGAAACGGCCCATCATCCAGTAATGCCCAATCCGTCAACCACTTTCCATCGTATTCAATCCCAGGAAGTGTGCATTTAAGTGTTTTTTATTTATTTATTTTTTGCTTTTTTTGTTTTCTTTGAAGGTGCAACTTTAGTTAAAGCAACCACCTGTGAGTTACGCAGCTGGTGTTCATAGCATCATGGTTTGGCAGTCTGCACCAGAACCGAAGGCCCATAAACAACAGCTTAATTGGAGTTAAATAGAAACTCTAGTGAGTGAACAGGTGCTGTGGTCACCTCTCATACAGAGATGGGTCTCCACACTGAGGCACAGAGGGATAGCTAGGTCGCTTGGAGAGCAGCCAAAATGAGCTCACTTTTTTGCAGGAGTTTAATTTAAAGCCTCAGCCAGGGGAAGAGTAGGTCCCAAAGCAAAAGTCTAATAATAATAATAATAATAAATAATAATAATAAAAGAGAAAGAAAAAATAAAGGAAGGAGTAAAACATTGAGAGCGAGAGAGAAAGAATGATTAAATGAGAGCAAAAGCGAAAGAGTGATAGCATGAGTGTGTATTGAGGCTAAACCAATACCTGTGTCTGTGAAGGTCAGAGGACGAAACACTGTCCAAGAAAATCGATCATCCTGAAACCATCATCACCTTTAGAATTCCTTTCAGCACTGTTTCTCGCACAGGACATCTTTTGTTTTAAGCTGAAGGACACTGCAACTTTTCTACATCAAATATTCAGAAAGACAAGAAAATTAAACTTTAATCTTAGGCTTTCCATAAGAAAAATTGCCTGTGGCACACCAGTACCATGAAGACAAATAGATTGCTTTTGAATTCATCCATCTTGGTATTCCATAAGGTGAAGTCAACACCAACACTGGGTACTGTGCAACGGCACACGTGTAGCTCCGAGTATCTCCATGATTAAACTAAAGCAGCAGCTACAGTAATGCAGACTGATGAAGGAAAGGTGTATGTTACTTCTATATTACTGGGTTCTTATATAGTCTCTGTGATGAGGTGGATGGAGATGATCTCCCGAATTCATCTCTACCTCCAACCACACTTTCCACCTTGGAGTTTGCATTGCAATTTGCGAATTGGGATAACATCTCCTCATGTGGGAGATGTTATCCCAATTCGAGAACGGTGGGGAAAGTGGACACTCAGGCTTGTATCTATATTCAGTTACTCTCACATGTTAGAATTAGACAGAAGAAATGTCACTATTTCCTACTCAAGCAAGCAGCAGCACGTCTGAGATGTGGCTGTAGCGACAGAACTGACCTTTCATGTTTTTTGCGTCATTTTCACTTCGGAACTTAAGGTTTGGCATGCTTAGTGGAGTGTGAATCCTGGTTTTGAGTCTGTGGCAGCCCAAAAAGCGGATCCATGATCCGCTAAGGTGTGGGAGATATACAGGAACTGCAACTTGTGCTTGAAACTCAGTACTGCATGCTGCAACTGGTTTTGCGTTTTGTTGTTGTTGTTGTTGTTTTTGTGGGCTGGGAAAGGCTTGATGTGGACACATGGACAGAACACCTTAATAATGTATCAGACCAGCAGAGGCAGCAACACTTGCATCAGAAAGTAAAAGTCCTTCCACAAATGTGTTCCATCCATTTACGAAACCAGCACAAAACAGCACATTCCAGGTTCGACTCCGCCTCTGGGTCTGTGTTCTTGGTGGGTTTCCTCCGGGTACTCCAGTTTTCTCCTACAATCCAAAAACATGCAGATTAGACATTGTATACAGAATGAAGCAGTATAGACGATGAGTTATTGAGTGGGTGGTTTAGTTAACGGATGGAACAAATATGTGGCAAGACTTTCTCAAGCCTCAAGGCAGGGCATCTATCTCTGCAGATCAGGCTTTCCCAAAAGTGGAGCACTGTTAAATAGATAGTTGCAGTGAGAGCATCATAGCAAAATGCACATTTTATGGCTTACACTGTATAGGGTCACTAACCGCGAGAGCATCCCAGTGATCTCAGGACACAAAGCAGGGGACACAAGGAGCAAAGACCATAGACCCTGGAGGTGTAAGGTGACAGTGTTAATTATTAAGCCACAGCACTGCCTTGTGCAAGCTTGAGAGTAAAATTATTCCTGCACAATAACAAGCCAGGTACTCAAACCATCCTTTTTTTTGTTTGTTTCTTGATTGTTATTGGCAGTAAAACGTTACCTAGTGCCTACTATTTTACAAATCTGTGTAAGGGGAAAGTGACATATAGACATGCTCGATCGATCCCCATTTTTTTGCGTTTTCTTTGAAGGTGCAACTTTAGTTAAAGCAACCACCTGTGAGTTACACAGCTGGGGTTCATAGCATCATGGTTTGGCAGTCTGCACCAGAACCGAAGGCCCATAAACAACAGCTTAATTGGAGTTAAATAGAAACTCTAGTGAGTGAACAGGTGCTGTGGTGATAACATTAAAACGTTACCTAGTGCCTACTATTTTGCAAAGCTGTGTAAGGGGAAAGTGACATATAGACATGCTCGATCGATCCCCAGCTAGGAAGGAATTCTTCTATGCGGAAGCAAGCCTGCAATCACGATCCCTACCCACAAACAAAGGCCAGAATTGACTCGAGTATTCGTTCCAAGTGTGAAAACATCCCTTAGTTAATCAGGGTTGCATTTGCAATATTTGACTCCATAAAGCAGAACAAATAATGAGATTCTTGTACAATGCACTACCGGAAAAAGTTAAAAACAGCGCAACAAAAAAATTGAACGATAACCGAGATTTTAATCAGTTTAGTCATCTCTGTGCTAAAATTTATCTTTTTTTGAAACTTGAGTTCAGATAGAAAACAAGTGGCCATGTTAAAGCTTAATGAGTGCATCAAGGTGACTGACTACAACATTAATTTTTTTCTAAACCTACACACAAGAGCATTCATTACACTTTTTTTTTAATGAATAGCACACGTCTGATCTAGCGCTGTTTATAGAGATGAACTTAAATCATTCATTTCACTGCTTACTGAACCACCTGCTGCTGTTAAATCCATCTGCGGGTTTTTATTTAATATGCGTAATGCGATGCAGACCTCAACAATTACCACTAAGACAAATTTGTCCTACGTGAAAACAAGCTGGGATAATAAAACATGCTAATTAACAGTTTTCCCTTTACTATCATCACGTAATGTTTGAGGTGGCGTGCTAAAATACTGTTCTGTCGGCCTATTTAGTTATCATGCACTACTGTCCTAGGAATCTGTGGTACTGTACATTTTTTTTTCTGTGCTCATTTCTCACTTCTATGTTGTCATTTTAGGGCCCAAGCACTATGACATCAGCCCTACTGTATGTCATCATAGAGCTCTTGTTCTTTTAAGGTTTATTATTTTTTTTATATCATTCTGTGCAATGTTTTATTTAGTGACATTAGATTGGGTGACATCATACTCAGTGACATCAAATTGAGTGACATCATAGTTTGATGCTTTTTTTCCCAACAACTGGGGTTTTTATATATGCATTTTTTTTTCTTATGATTTTATGCCGCGTGTGAGTTATTAGATGCTTGGAAGAAGAACAATTAGCATGCTGAAAAAAAAGCTTATTAGCAAGTAATTGTTACAGGGGTACAGTATGTTCTTGATTGGTATATTATCGTGGAAGAAACCTATAGAAAAGTGAGAAGAGTTTGTCAGTTGAGGATTTTTAGCCCTTAAAAACTCCTCCACCCAAAGGGACATTCTGGAACACACTCCTGCGACCAATGTGCTAATATTTGCTTTGATTCACTGTGTTGCTGTGGATGCCTCAAGCCAAAGAACTGGACATCAGCTCACATTGCAAAGAAACTATATATTCATCACCTTCTGCTTAGCAGTCATTAAAAAATTAATATGGAGAGTCGATTTTAAAAGATAGCATAGAAATGCTAAAATGTCAAACTAACCTCTCACCAAGATTTGTCTTCCAAAAGTAAATCAAAGATCTTCTTAATTTGGTCTCTGAATATCTTTTCCCAGCAAGCAGGGGCTTTCGATTCCACACTGCTAAAACGTGAAATATAAAATTGCCTTAATACACTCCACTATCCTCTCATCCCCCATTTGCTGCAAAGGTTGCCAGGCAATATTCTTGCTAAACACACACTAGATTGGACTGGGAGAGCGTGGGTGAGTCCAATACTTTAGCCTTTAGGAGGCACGAAATTACATCATTATAAAATGCCTGGCATGTTGGACATGTTCAGAGCAGCACTGCACTATCAAAACTTGCCCTGGGAGAGATGGGAAGAGGAACGCTGAAGAAATACGCCAGTGAAGTGCCTCGTAATTCGTAAATTTCACACTCGGTTCAAGCCCCTACAGTGGGTTTCATTTCTCTCCGGAGATCAGTGCGGGCTTCGGAGTTCTCTCCTTATTCGTGCAGTGCATTCTGGGATATCATTTTCAGCAGTCAAAGGGCAATGGGCTGCTGAAGTTGATGTGTTAACAATGCAGCACATCCCTACTGGTTAGCTGATTTGATCTATGAGCAAACAGAAAAACAGCTACTTTGCTGCAAAGAGATTGGGATTTTGCCAATACACCATGGCCTTCAACTAGGGCACTACCATAGTCCATAGAGAGAGAAAAATCATTACCACCAGAGTAGTTTTCTCCATGTCATGGCTGTGCCCTATAGGGTCCTGCTTGCCCACTTCATTTTTTTAATCTTTTAATTCGTGGTTAGGACTTTTGGAAATCTTGATCGGAAGACGGCCCAACATGACTGCTTACGTAAAAAGCCCAGAGTTCTGTGCTACACCCCTGGATGTACTTCGGGTAATGAAGGATGGTTTGATGGAAACATGCAAGGTGACCCCACCGGTAGCATTACTGTAACACGCTTAACAATATTCTGTTCAGGGTCTAAAATTCCATTGGTTAAACTTTTAGTTTACATTTGGCAGATATCCAGAGCGACTTACATTTTTATCTCTAAGCAGTTGAGGGTTAAGGGCCTTGCTCAAGGGCCTAACAGTGGCAACTTGGTGGTTGTGGGATTTGAACCTGGGATCTTCCGAACTGTAGTCCAACGCCTTAACCACTAAGCTACCTCTGGCCCCTAGGTTGAAGTGCTTTATCAAACAATTTGGGTAATCTGACACCCTTGCCAGTTGTTGTCAAAGACTCTACCTTATACATATACTAAGTTAAAGAATAAGCCTGTTTGCTTACACAGTAAACCTCTGCTCTCTTGTTAGCTGAATCACCTTTGCGAATCCCTGTGACACAGGACTGCTGTGAAACCGAATCAATTAAACATTAATTGCAGCTATTAAATCAGGTGTTTATTTGTCCACTTTGACTTTTTGAGTGGTTTGCTAAAGAAGGATTCTAATGAGTCAACAGAGATCTGTGACCTCAGCCACACTGAACACTTTTGGGATGAACTGGGAAAACTGACTTGACCAGGGCTTCCCACATAATATCCCAATTCAACTTCGCTTATGTTCCTGTGGCTAAATTGGCACAAAGTCACAACCACACTTTGTTTAAACAGAAAACAAGAGACCAACTGCAGGTCAATGCCCATGGATTTGGGTTGGAATTTTCAATAAGAACATATATAATGTAGAGGCGTCCACTTACAGTACATTTGGATGTATAATGTAAATTTGCCCCTTAGGCCTTTTTGAAAATGTTGTAGCACTGGCCAGACAAATTTCGTTTTTTGAGAATGTTAATGTGCCAACCCTAAAACACAATTATGGCTTTCACCTTTGTTTTGCCTTGAAGCTTTTTACATGCACCTTCTAGCCCCTGCTGGGAGGCATCTATTATTACAGTTTTTTCTCTTGTGCAACAGACCGATGCCTCAGGCGATCGAAGCTACAAGTGATAACTGCTTTTGTGACAGATGATAAGCATGGATTTAACCCTAAAATTATATTCAATGCTAAAAAGTGTGCCAACTGAAAATGCTGTCTCAGTGAAGGGAAAAAAAAACTAAGCTTTTTGTTTTTCTATGTTGTCGGTTGTTAAATAGTTACCTTGAATATATAGTACACACATCACACACATGCTGGTATTAGTATATGTAGAAAGGTGATTCTTAGGCGTTTGCATTGTAGCAGTGAAATTAGCATTAAGCCGCACCTTCGCCCTACAAAATCCACCATGCAGCCAGCAATTCCGGATTTTGAATTAACACCCTACAGTGTTCCTATACAGAAGATTCATTTGGACATAGTAGTCTAAGAACATGCACGCGGCATACACATGTGTTTGAGATGCTGTTGAGCAGTAATACAGCCAAGCAGATTTATTGTACATGGAACACTTTTTTTATTTAGGAGTGGATGTACTGTAGCTCAACGCAAAAGAGTGCATACTTTGCATGTAGAGTATGAGACCCTGGGTTCAATTCCCTTCATCTCTGTGGTATAGCTGTTGGGGCACTGGTGACTCAAACATCTAAGACTTTTTGGGTTACTGATCGAAAGGTCAGGGGTTCAAATACCAGCACCGTTAAGCTGCCACTGATGAGCCGTTGAGCAAGGCCTTAATCCCTCTCTGCTCCATAGGGCGTTGTATCCTGGCTGACCCTGCGCTCTTAGTTAAATATGTTATATGGATGGTTATATGCAAATCTTTTATGTTGCCTATGAACTGTGAAGGGAAACCATAAACAAGGCAACATTTTTGTGTGAATTTCTATAACTGCAAAATACAAACCTTACTAATTGTGAGAGTAATGTAGCAGAAAACATTTTCATCAAGGGTCGTGATAAAAGGCGTGCACCACCCCGAGGGCTGAGGAGCACGCTGCCGAGCTGGTACAATATGATTCAGATATTTCTGCTATTTCACTACACTCCTAAAGCTAATGCACCTCATTTAATATTGGCATTAATTTAACGGTTATTTTCCTAACGAGCAAACACAGTCCTTGGCTTTTATCATGCATTCTGTGGCAGATGTAGTCAGTGTGAGTGAAATCATTATTAAATCCAGAATGTTAGATGAAATTGTAATGAAACAGGGCAAGGTCAATCAATCAAGCAAACAAAGCAACAAAAAGAAATCCAGACCAAATATGTAGAAGTCAAAGTCAAGGAAATACAACTATAAGTAATGCTCAGAATTGCAATCAGGAATGAAAGTCAAAGCTTTGCAAAGAAAAAAAAAAAAGCCCAGGTCCAGGTGACGTCCAGGTTGACGTCACAGATGTGTGGGAGGTAGGAGGAAACTGTCACCTCCAACCAGATGTGCTGGAAACCCAACTCTCCACAAAGACATTCACTTAAAAAATCCTGGAGCAAGTGATATTATTATAATACTTATGTGTAATGAAAAAAATACACTTCTTATGCAAGGATGAAAAGGAGTCTCCAGGAAACAACATCTGCACCAGATTAGCTGAACAGCTGTCTTCTCCTGAAGAGCCACCAGAATGCCTGCAGGACTGAAATTATTGTTGAACAAAATCATAATACTTGAACAGTCGGCAGTTTTGAGTTCCACTTTGCTCTGAGTAAAGCATAAATTAACTACGAGAAGATGAAGAAGGCCAGATTTCATATACACTCCCAGGCCACTATCATTGGGTACACATGTTTAACATGGCAGCAACTCAAAGCATTTAGGCATGTAGACATGGTTGAGATGATCTGTTAAAGTTCAAACTGAGCATCAGAATGGAAAAGAAAGATGATTTACAGTAAGTGACTTTGAACGTGGCATGGCTGTTGGTGCCAGACAGGCCGTTCTGAGTATTTCTGAAACTTGATTTCTGATCTACTGTACGTACTGGGCTTTTCACACACAACCATGTTTAGGGTTTACAGAGAGTGGTATGGAATAAAGAAAGCATCCAGTGAAGAAGTTCTCCAGTTAAAAATGCCGTGTTGATGCCAGAGGTCAGAAGAGAATGGTTAGACCGGTTTAAGCTGATGGAAACGGAACAGTAACTCAATAAACATCTTATTACAACCAAGGTATGCCGAAGAGCATCTCTGAACGCATAACAATGTCAAACCTTGAAGCAGATGGGCTACAGCAGCAACTGAGGTTGCAGTTCTCATGAACTCACCAAAATTGGACAACAAAAAATTAGGAAAATGTTGCCTGGTCTGATGAGGTTTGTTTTCTGCTGCAATATTCAGATGTCAATCTAATAGAGCACATTTGGGATTTGGTGGAACGGAAGATTTTCATCATGAACGTTGAATCCAAAATGTCTGCAACTGCTGCATGATGCTATCATGTCAATATGGACCAAAATCTCATAATCTCATGTCATGAAGAATAAAGGCGCAAAAGCATGTCTTACTCAGTGCTATCACGGTGTGCCTAATGAAGTGTCCAGTGAGGGTACGTTATCTCCATGTCTCCTTTGTAGCATACTTAATACTTAGTAAGCAACTTAAAATATTTAAAATATTTCCAGTGAGGACACAAGGATGCAAAAATTCATAAAAGGAATCACTTTGAGCAACACCGCTGGCAACACCTTGAGATTCAGAGTACACCATCTGTCAGAGCACATCCATTATAATTAAATGACCTTTTCTTAAGGTAAAATGGTTCCTTCCCTCTTTCCACTCATTTTACGTGTAATGCACCACATGAATACTGAAAAGAAGGAGAAATGCGCAAGCAGATATTCATATATAAGAAGCAAGTGGGTTTGTATGAAAAAGCTTGGAGAAGCTGTTAGCTGGAAATGGCTTGAGATAAAAATGAGCTAACATGACATTTTAATTTTGCTCTTATCCCTCCCATCTCAGAGGCAATTATCAAAGTAAGTAAAACTCCAGTTGGCTTTGATAGTGCTAATTTTTAATTTCACTGTTAAATAGTGCCACAGCACTACAGAAGCTGATATGAAATCTTGAACAGGAGTGGCTGGAGCGCAGAACCAAGACAAGGCATTATTGAAGGCTTACCATGCCTCATTGCCATTTCATAATTGTGTTTGTGGCCACTACTGTAATTATATCCCTGTTAATTATGCAAAGGTTTTTTTTTTTCCCCCAGAAAAAGCAAATGTGCCTCTCCTTTACAAACAGAGCTGTCTATTAGGTTGCTCAGATGGAGTGTAATACAGTTTTTTATTTGTGTGTGTTTATTTTTTTTGTACCTTTTTGTAGCCACAGATATCTAATAATTATGGCATAATAATGATAATACAAGGCAGGGTAAAATCATTATCTGAGTAAAATCCTAGACTGAGATGAAACCAGCCATGACAACCCATTAAGATTCATTTAGAAGGCTATTTACTCAGAGTGGTTGTATTCAGTAATAGCATATGCAATGTATAACAATATTACCATATATCTAGGAGCGTGCATTATCTAAAAGAGGCATAAAAGAAACACAGTCACAGTTGTATACAGAATACAGAATTATACATTTCTACTGGACTAGAGAGTAATAGGAGACAATATCAGACTGTAAATCACTACAGTGTACACAGATAGAGAGATATACTGTACAGTATATGATATAGGATGATTATTATATAGAATAGAGTGATATATTTTAAATGATTGTGATCAGAGATTATTTAAGTGTTTTGTTAAAATCAAATAAAAAGGATAACAGTAGAACTCTAATTAAAAGACCTCAAGGACAAGGGACTAAACAGCTGTGTGGCCTTAAGGAAAACCACTCATCATTGAGGATAATCAGGGGGGGGAGCCTTCAAATTGCTAAAGGGCATAAAAAAACAATGGACTGTGGAGAAATGGGAAAAAAGACGTCATCGGGTGAGTCCAGATTTACACAGGTCCAGAGTAATGGATGCATCAGGGTACGAAGGAGGGGTGCAAATGAAGCGATGCACCCATCATGCATAGTGTCCACTGTACAAGCCTTTGGAGACAGTGTTGTGATCTGGGGTTGAGCAGATCAGTTCCTCAGGTCTAGACTCAGCAACGTTATGGGGCAATAAAATGAAGTCAGCTGACCACCTGAGTGTACTGAATGACCAGATTAATTTTATTGCCACATAAGTTTATTGAGCCTAAACCTGAGTATTAGATACTGTATAATTTTCACACATAGATTGGCCACCAAAAAGTCCAGACTTTAACCACATTGAGAATCTTTGGGCTTTTTGCTAAGTTGGTGATTCAGCACTATCCTTTCAGGGGTAAATATTGCATTGAACAGGTCTTAACGCAATTAATAACAAATAAATAAATAAATAAATAAATAAATAAATAGCATATGATAATTGGATTTCGTAAATGTGACATTCTGTATTACATGCTTTCTGTTTAAATACAATGAAAAGGTTAGAAAGTATGAGTTGCGTACCAGTACTGGGATTTCTGGAACCAAACTAAAATGTTGCAAGAGTGTGTGTATTTGTGTTGTGTTATATTGGTGGCGGTAGACCGGTAGATTTGAATCATATAGGGGAAAGAAAGAATCTGAACAAGGGTGCGAAAGGTATCATGTAGAGCATATCAGGAAGAAACATTAATGATATGGAAAAAATAAATGAGCAGAGACATCAAATCCACAACGTGTCATACTGAAATTCATAGACTATTTTAGAAATTCTACAGGCAAGGCCAATATTAAATCCATAAACATGACATCGTTGATCAACTCATTAATAAGCATCATTCCTATAAAGTCTTATTTTTGACTGTAAATAGATAGTCATGTAAAGTACAGCATACAAGTGCAAATTTGTCTTATCTATTAAAGCACAAATGAAAAGCATCATAATTAAGCAGTATTACTGTACACTCGAGGTCGCACGGCTGTGATGCTGTTGCAGGCAAGAGGGCACAGCCAGAGTCCTAAAGATATAATAGTTTAACAAATGCCATTTATTATTAACAGATTATGCATTTTTTTTATCCATTTAATCAGTTTTCTTGCTCCTCCAAAATGTGCCCTTCTGTGACAGGTAGAAGTAGTGTTGAGCTGGCGACTGACAGTAGGTGTAATTACCATGGCTGAAAGTAGTTTTAAATTCTTATGGGTACGATGCAGCCAACAGATGAGGATGAAAAACCCTGGAGGCACACCAGTGGTGGACAGTCCTGAGAAATAAAAAGATTTTCACTTTTATGTCCACTTATTCGACTTCAGAATATTACCTATGTTCTGGGGGTTCAGGGTTACATTTCTTAAAGTGTTACACATAAAGTTCCCTTGTTCCACACACCAAGTAGTGCCCTTGATCAGGGGTTAGAGAGGGATTAGAAGCAATTACTGCAGGAACAGCTAAACGCCTCGGTGCTCCATCGCTTGTGGAATGCCTCTCAGCCAATCAGATCTCTTTATGATTTCATGACTTTGATTTAGTACCTCATGGCTACATTAGATGTTGTGCACAGAATAACCTGCTGAACAATGCCGGTGGAAGCCATACTGTTCAATTAAAGCGAATTTGCGGCTATTAAAGTGATAATTACGGCTAGGATTACTGTGCAGCAATAAGCTGGTAATATACTAGACTCCATTAGAAGTTTATTTGAACGCTTCCCACCTTCACTAAGTATCAAAACACTGTGTGTGAACATCAAAAGGAAATATGAAGAAAGGAGACATGCGGAGTAAATAATGGACAGAAAGGGAATAAAAGTAATGAACAAATAATTGATGTCAAGAGACAACAAAGAAGAATAAGAGATGTACACTGGAAGTGTGTATGTGTGAGAAGGAGAGGCGAAAGGATAAAGACTAATAATGACGGTCTAAGAGATGTTATCGTGGCATCATGGATCGTCTCTTTGGATGGATTAACACCAGATAGATTTGTAACTGACGGCCCTTCATCTGTAGACCCAAACCTTTCTCCTCTAACGGACGCATAGACATTTAACAAAAAAAAAAGATGTGCCCAAAGGCATCCTTTCCTCCTGGTGCCTTTTAAAATTGAACACCCCACTGGGATAGCTTAGCTGCTAAGCAGAGTCGGTCAACTAGTGCTGCCCTTGGAGTAACCAGTCATCCATTGCAGATTTTCTCTTTTTCATTCTGTCTTTCCCTCTTTTGTCTACTGAGTAATTATAATACATCATAAAGTCCTTGAAAAAATAACTAGTAAAAGTGTGTTTACCTCATCCTTTTTTCGTATAATTAGCTGCCAGAAAAATAATTACTTGAGTTTTGTGTGTGTGTTTAAAATTATCCATTCATAGTGACTTCATTTTGTTTACTTACCCACCACATTTTGTTCTCAAAATGTTATAGGGACAGGAATCTCTTAAAGAGTGAAGGATTAAAACATGTTAGGGAGGCTGTAATTACTGGAGATGTCACACCTTTTTTTTTTTTTTTTTTTACTTTGTCCCATAAGGCACAATTTGGGCAATTCATACCGTAAATGTGCCTCTACAGCGGCCTCTGTAGTCTGGAATCATGATTTGGGTTTATGAGACCCCATCACACACACACACACACTGCAAATCATGATCCTTGTTAGGTGGTGGACACTATATGGACGAAACCTGTTCATTACTTAATACAGGTGTTTCAATCAGGCCCTTTTTTTCCCAGTGAAGAGCAATCTTAAAGCTTCAGCATATTAAGACATCTTGGTCAATGCTATGATGCTTCCAACTTCCTCACAACAGTTTGTTGAAGGCCTTTTTCTATTCCAACATGACTCCGCCCCAGCGCACAAGGCAAGGACTATAAAGACATGTTTTGATGAGTTCGGTGTGGAAGAACTCGACCGGCCCCAACACAGAGCCTTGACCTCAACCCCATCAAACACCTTTGGGATGAACTGGAATATAGATTGCGAGACAGGCTTTCTCATCCAACTCATCAGCACCTGACCTCATAAATGCTCTACAGAGTGAATGGGCAAGTATACATATTGGGATACAATGTCAGTGCAGGTTTGGCCAAATACTTTTGTCCATATACTGTAGTGTATCTATAATGCAAAAAAGTTTATTTTAGATTTTCTTCATGTTAGCATTAGCTCAGTCTTTTTTTTTGACTCATCATTCTTTTTTTTTTTGGACAAAATGGCAGCTTTTTGCCTAAATCATTAATTTCTGTAATAATTACAAATCCAAACATAGGCATAATTAAGCGGGAGGTTATTCCACCAAAATCTAAACCGGCAAGTACAACTCCCCCAAATAATCAAACACTAACACCCAAAAAAAAAAATTGTCCATTGCTCATTGTTCTCAGACTCCACCTTTATCGAGGACATTTAACCCCCCTGCAATGCAAAATCAGGTTATGCACTTAATTCCAATCCTCATATTTTTTTTACTGTCCGAAAAATGACTTGCAAAATATATATATATATATATATATATATACTCAGCAAAAAAAGAAACGTCCCTTTTTCAGGACTGTGTATTTCAACAATAAACAGATCTTCATTGTAAAGGGTTTAAACAATGTTTTCCATGCATGTTCAATTAACCATAATCAATTAATTAACATGCACCTGTGGAATGGTCGTTAAGACCTTAACAGCTTACAGAAAGTAGGCATTTAAGGTCACAGTTCTAAAAACACAGGACACTAAAGAGACTTGTCTACCGACTGTGAAAAACACCCAAAGAAAGATGCCCAGGGTCCCTGCTCATCTGCGTGAACGTGCATTAGGTATGCTGCAGGGAGGCGTGAGGACTGCTGATGTGGCTAGGGCGATAAATCGCCATGTCCGCACCGTGAGACGCCTAAGACGGCGCTACAGGGAGACGGGAAGGACGGCTGATCATCCTCGCGGTGGAAGACCACGTGTAACAACACCTGCACAGGATGGGTACATCCGAATATCACACCTGCGTGACAGGTACAGGATGGCCACAACAACTGCCCGAGTCACACCAGGAACACACAATCCCTCCATCAGTGCTCAGACTGTCCGCAATAGGCAGTCCATGAGGAGGAGATGCACTGCAGGACTTCAAGCAGCTGGTGGCCACCAGATACTGACTGGTACTTTTGATTTTGAGCCTGGGAAACATTTTTAGTCTATGTCTTATGGTGTTGACTCTTTTAGTGTTTATACAAATATATATATATATATATATATATATATATATATATATATATATATATATATACTCTAAAGGTTCATCAAAAATTTAAACTGAGAAAATACATTATAATACCGTTTTTCCTTTTACTTCCTAAAGCACCATATTCACTGTTTTTTTGTTTTTTTTTAACATGTAAATATCTGTAGTGACCTTTACATTATTATAAATAACATAATGTCACAAGGTTCACTAATGTAAAATTTCTTGGCCACAATATCAAAATGGATATGGCCTTTTAAACTCTATAGCAGTTATAACTTTGGATTTTATCCAGTGCCTGAACATGTGATGCTACAGCAGGGGTACTGTCAGAACTAATACACTGACCTTCTGTAACGCCTTAGCGGTGGCTTTAATATTCCTGGTTCTTATTTCTCTGTTTGTTTTGCCAAACACGGAGATGCAGTGGGATACAGAGCTACACGTGTCGACAACACTGTGTCTGTGAATAAACTTTTGCTTACATTTCTGCATTCTTTTAATTAGATAAAAAATTCCATGATTATAAATGCACAGTGATAATTTGAGTGTTAGAGGTATTGAATTTGTAGTTCAGTTGAATTCTCAATTCAGAAGGTGGGCGTTAATTTTTCACAACAGCAGCTCTGACAACAGTTTCAGCTGTAAATTATGGGTTTATATTAATGTGCTATCGTTCCTATAGTAACTGTTCTTACATAGGACTTGTATGGCACTTGCTCCACAGGACATTAAAAAAGTGTTGTTGTTTTTTAACAAAGAAAATGCAGTAATGTTCATGTAAGGAAAGTTTCTGTGTCGAGAGGCATTCACGAACCATTTATGGACAGAGTCTTCAGGAAGTTTTCAGACATGGAAAAGTCTTCAAGACTTGTTTACTAACATGAATAATTGTTTATAGCTGATCTTAAAGAACAGAAGGTTAAGGGTTCGAACCCCAGCACCGCCAAGTTGCTACTGTTACATGTGACAAATAATTTAATCTTAATTAACTGTCACAACAAATCATTTTTAAAAAGTGTTGTTCCTGTGTCATTCTTTTTTTTTTCTATTTCATTTGCATTCAATAAATGGAATAAGAGCTTCAAACAAAGTGGTCTAAGATTAAGATTTAATTAATTGTCATATGTACCTAACAGCACGGGGAATTTATTTTTTTTAATTATCAATTATGAAGCTGGGGTCAGAACGCGGAGGCAGCCAGGATACAGCGCTCCTTGGGGCAGATAGGGTTAAGGATCTTGTTCAAGGTCTCAACAGTGGCAACATGCTGGGACTCGAACCCCCAACCTTCTGATCAGAAACCCAGTAACTCAAATCTTAACCGTTTGATTGCCCTATAAAAAAACTTTAGGGTGATTTGATAAACAATTAGTGTTATGATAAACAATTCATTTGATTTTGTTTTTTTCTTAGAAGGTTGTATCAAAATACTGAGGGGGGAAAGTAACTTTACACTAAGATTAAAAAATATAAAATAATAATTCTGAGATTAAAAAAATAACACAAATGCATTTGTTTATGGCAGACCTGATCCTCTTCCATACACAAAGTATGCTGCAGACTCTGTATTATTCCTTACTTATACAGATATAATTGTTCCCTCCTGTTCCCTGGATATTCTTTTGCCATATCCCTTGCTCTCTAAAAAAAATTTACCCTAAACGTTTTATTTAATTGCAAGTGAAACCTTTGATGTGGAAATATAAGTTCTCTCAAAGAAGCCATACATCACGTTACTGCAAATTCTGACAGCATCTCAAAGCTGGAGGTGAAATGAAGTCATGTCGTTGTGTATTGTTTAAGATAGATCCCAGTGCCACAAATGTTTCCTTTGATCTAGAATGCCTAAATATTAAATATATAAAACTTAATACTATAAATCAAATATACAATCTGCTCAGCTCAATCAGCTGTTTCACTTTTATTTTATTACCTTTTATTCAGAGCACATAAAGCTACATGCAGACTTTTTTGTCAGAACATAAAGTTTAAAATATATCAGTTTTTGCTTTTTTGATTTCCATTTTGCTAACCAGTTCATATAAAAAAATCTGTAAGTATTACATTCAAATGAGTTGAATAAAAAAAAAATCAGTTCATTGGGTCGATTAGGAATTATGACAATGACATCAATAGGAGTTTAATTTTTTAGATGAACCAATGGAGGCCAATAAATATAACAAATCACATAGAATTATTGATTGTGTGTTCATAATTATTTTTGCGTAATGCTTTTGTGTGTGTGTGTGTGTGTGTGTTTGTGTGTGTGTGTGTGTGTGTGTGTGTTTGTGTGTGTGTGTGTGTGTGTGTGTGTGTGTGTGTGTGTGTGTGTGTGTGTGTGTGTGTGTGTGTCTTCTCTCTAGCTTTATTTTTCAGTGGTGTTTTTGTGGTTGAGCAGATGGGAGAAAATGATTGATGTCACAAAGGAGAAGAAGAAACCACCATTCTGCTGCAGTATATTTATGACACAGTGGAAAGAGAAGGCACGGTGGAAAGCTGCTGATTTTATTCGACTTATAAACTCTTTTTGTTATTAAAGGAAATGTGCTGAAATAGAGAAATTACTGTATATTTAGTTGTTGGATTAAATGACCCCTAAAAAGAACCCTAGTGAAATACAGCCTACGATTTTTTTAGTCTTTAAAAGAACAGTTCATTGTCATGTAGTTACACGTTCACACTACATCATTGTCTGCTTACATTATAAACGTTTAGAGCTTGACCAGAAACTCACCTGACATTTCAAACGAAACAAAGCATTAGATCTCTGGGTGAAAAGCTATCGTAATTGTAGAGAAATATGGAGACACTAAAGGCTTTGGCTTTTCCTGTAACACTTTGTCTATGCGAATGAACTATTGATGCAGTGGATGATGATAATAGCTTTTTTGGTAATTTGGCTAATGATGACCACAAGTACCCTAATTGCACACTGAAATGGATGATGGGCACATTTATGTCCTTTTGCAATAACATGCATTAACAAAGCAGATAAAAATTGCATATGATTATGAAGAAAAGGGACTGGGTTTGGTACGCTCCATCTCTAAGTTGGGTAAACATTTCCTAGCTGGTGTGTTCATTCGTTTTTCCATTTTTGCGGCCAATACAGCATCAATTCATCTTGGGAATGACAGATGCAAGTTCTGCACAGTGTCCCAAGAGATTTTGAGCCATTCTTCTTGCAGAATAGTGGCCGGGTCATGACGTGATGCTGGTGGAGGAAAACGTTTCCTGACTTGCTCCTCCAAAACACCCCAAAGTGGCTCAATAATATTTCGATCTGGTGACTGTGCAGGCCATGGGAGATGTTCAACTTCACTTCGTGTTCATCAAACCACTCTGTCACCAGTCTTGCTGTGTGAATTGGTGTATCATCATCCCGATACATAGCACCGCCTTCAGGATACAATGTTTAAACCATTGGGTGCACATGGTACCCCAGAATGGTTTGGTAGTCCTTGGCAGTAACGCGCACATCTAGCACAAGTATTGGGCCTAGGGAATGCCATGATATTGCAGCCCAAACCATCACTGATCCACCCTTATGCTTCACTCTGGGCATGAAACTGACTGGTACGCTTCTTTGGGGCTTCTCCACACAGTAACTCTCCCGAATGTGGAAAAGACATGGAAGGTGGACTCAACAGAGAACAATACATGTTTCACATTGTCCACAGCCCAAGGTTTTTTTTCTGTGTGTGTGTGTGTGTGTGTGTGTGTGTGTGTGTGTGTGTGTGTGTGTGTGTGTGTGTGTGTGTGTGCGTGTGTGTGTGTGTGTGTGGTTAATTTGTTTTATTTTTACTTTATATTAATTATTTTTATATGAAATTTTTTGGGTGGTGGAACAAATAATCTGTTTCCATCATCTCTTTCACTTTGATATATGACTGTTTTGATATAAAAGCATGCCTCCGGACAAATTATGCTCACAATCCAAGGTTTAATTGTATATATGCTATATACTATAAAATTTCAGAAGGAAAATTATTATTAATAATATCATTCTGGTGTCACCAAGTTGAGGATGGGTTCTCAGAATTATTTTTCTCACTATTCCCTTTTGTTCGCTTATTACAGACTGATTTTAAATATTATAATAATTTTGATTGGTCCTGGTCAAGACAATCGCCTAAACTCCAAAGTGAATGTCAGAATGGTAAAGAAAGGTGATTTAAGCAATTTTGAGCGTTGCATGGTTGTTGGTGCCAGACGGGCCGGTCTGAGTATTTCACAATCTGCTCAGTTACTGGGATTTTCACGCACAACCATCTCTAGGGTTTACGAAGAATGGTGTGAAAAGGAAAAAACATTCAGTATTCGGCAGTCCTGTGGGCGAAAATGCCTTGTTGATGCTAGAGGTCAGAGGAGAATGGGCCGACTGATTTAAGCTGATAGAAGAGCAACTTTGACTGAAATAACCACTTGTTACAACCGAGGTATGCAGCAAAGCATTTGTGAAGCCACAACACGCACAACCTTGAGGCGGATGGGCTACAACAACAAAAGACCCCACCGGGTACCACTCATCTCCACTACAAATAGGAAAAAGAGGCTACAATTTGCACGAGCTCACCAAAATTGGACAGTTGAAGACTGGAAAAATGTTTCCTGGTCTGATGAGTCTCGATTTCTGTTGAGAAATTCAAATGGTAGAGTCAGAATTTGGCGTAAACAGAATGAGAACATGGATCCATCATGCCTTGTTACTACTGTGAAGGCTGCTGGTGGTGGTGTAATGGTGTGGGGGATGTTTTCTTGGCACACTTTAGGCCCCTTAGTGCCAATTGGGCATGGTTTAAATGCCACGGGCTACCTGAACATTGTTTCTGACCATGTCCATCCCTTTATGACCACCATGTACCCATCATCTGACGGCTACTTCCAGCAGGATAATGCACCATGTCACAAACCTCGAATCATTTTATATTGAAAAATGAGTTTACTGTATTAAAATGGCCCCCACAGTCACCAGATTTAAACCCAATAGAGCATCTTTGGGATGTGGTGGAGCTTCGTGCCCTGGATGTGCATCCCACAAATCTCCATTAACTGCAAGATGCTATCCTATCTATATGGGCCAACATTTCTAAAGAATGCTTTCAGCACCTTGTTGAATCAATGCCACGTAGAATTAAGGCAGTTCTGGAGGCAAAAGGGGGTCAAACACTGTATTAGTATGGTGTTCCTAATAATCCTTTAGGTGAGTGTATATATATGGAAAGTTTATGACAATGTCCATTGTTAGAAATACTTGGAAATAAATGCCAAAAAAATGCCAAAATGGTCTACAGTACTGCTATTTATCTTTTGTAGAAATAATGTATTTTTTTGTGCTGTAGTTCTTTTAGTTCCTTCTGTCATTATTTAATATTTATTAGGCCACCACCTTTTCTTGGCCTTCTTTAGAATTTGCTGTAACTTACATACTTTTTTTAAAAATATACCTTTGAAAATAAAATTGAAAAAGAACTCAATATTTGAGTGAAAGTCAAGTTTCTACAAATAGAGACCTAATAAACCAGGTTATATTCAAGTTTGAGGGTCGTTCATGTCAAACCAAAACTTTTGATAGTAAAAACTCCCTTTATTTCTCTATATAATCCCCTGCTACACTAACGCACCTACGCCAATGTTTCACTAGTGTTAGGACACCATCATGGTAGGCATTGTTAGACGTATGACCTTCTATAAAATGTTTGCATGATTCAAATGTTTTACTGTGGCTAAGAGTCTTATCTCCATAGTGTGCTTGAGGTCTTCTGTAAATGTCAGTTCAGTTTTTCACCTTCATTCACAAGACATTTTATCACACATCCCAGTTTGACCAGAAAATACATATGAAAATGCTTGTGTAAAACAGTGTACCACACTTTTAAACGTTTTATGTGTTTTTCAGTAACCTTCTAATCCTAGCCAGGGTCACAGTGGATCTGTGGTACACTCATTTCTACCTAGGGCCAATTTAGAGTCGCCATGATTGTTTCTGCGAGGTGATTTACCAAGAGTAAACCAAGCTCAGGATCAAACCAGGAACCCCAGAGCTTTGATGCACCACCATGCAGGTACTGTTTTACCAGTATAGTATTGTCCATAGTGTATAGTCCATAGTCTGGTACTTTGAGACAAGTATAGAATTTTTTTTATAAACGTTCATTTATTCATTTTCCTGCCACAGTTCTCTATTTTCAAGCACAGATTAATACTGTGATAAATAATTCCTAAACTGCGTCCTGGGTCTGCCCTGGGGTCACCATGCACTGGGACATGCGTGGGACAAAGTAACCAGACCGTCTCAGCTGGTCCTCTCAATTCAGAGGAAACACAATTCATACATTGGTTAATATAGCGTATAAGCTGATATTGAAACTGTCTTTTAGGCTTAAATAAAACACGATGGACTGAATTATTCTATTAATTTAGAGATAAAAGACCTCGAGATTGAGTCTAGATTAGAGAATAGAGAGTCACAGACGTAAAGTGAGGAAAGCAGAACATCCCTTAAACCTCTAAACCTGAAAAAAACAGTCTCTGTTAGATACTAGTTCTGCTGAATCAAGCGAGTCTGGTTCTGATACTACTGTAGCACCACCACACTAGGTGTCAAGGAGAAAAGCAATAAGGACGATGTGGAACATTTATGCAAGTGTTCAGTACAACTCGGTGTTTGAACAGCACTTTTAATAATAGATACTTTGACAAAACAGAAGTTATGGAGCTTGGAGCAGTCTTGAGGATGTACAGAGAAGGGGAGAGGAGTTGTAGTCAGTTCATGTAGAAAAAAAAGAAAAAAGGAAAAAATTAACTATTATTTGACAAATTAGAAAATGTAAACATACCATGAAGAAACTGATTTATTTATTTATTTATTTATTTATTGGTAAATTAAATTCAACATTTTCTGTTTTTGTTTTCTTAGACTGAGTTATTTTTTTCCTAGGAACAATAAAAAAGAACATGTCAGAATAATAAAAATGAAAGCTTGAAACTAATTGTTTAAATCAGAATAATGAATATAGAAACTAAATCTTAAACGAATCTTAAAAAAAATTCTGTGTCAATTACATATTTTATATACAGCTACTTGGTTCAGTAATATAATTAAGAATACCGTGGAACCTTGGATTGCGAGTAACCTGGTTTTCTGCAAGACAACCATAAGTTTTGACTTGAAAACGAGCAAGTCTTGGCTTACCGAGTATCAAGTACAGAGTATTATGTATCACGCATTTGCATGTTGTTTTGATGCCGAGCGTCACGTGATCACAACTGAGCCAATGATTTTTCTCCATCACGCCCTGCGGAATTGTGGGTAATTGTCTCACCTGCTCGGTCTTAGTGCGCGTCTCTCACTGGCATAATCAACATTCGTGCGCGTGTGTACTGTTTACTTTAACATTGTGACCACGTGTGTGCGTGTAAACCATCTTTTATTTTGTGTTTGTATGTGTTTTACTGTTTATTATAACATGCGTGTGTTAGTGTCCGTGTGTCCGTTAGTGTGTCTTTACTGTGTGTCCGTGTGTCCGTTAGTGTGTCTTTACACTAACGGACACACTGCTCTGTCACGATTCTTTTCAAAGATAAAGTGCAGGTTCATTTGTTTTATTATTTAGTTTACAGTAGTGATTCCGTTAGTTATTGCAACACTCGAGTGTTACTAGAGAGATTTCTTGTTTATTTTCTCGATAAAACAGTGTTTCCATAAACTGAGCCAAACCAAATGCCGGCTAAGTTGCATGCATGTCCGGGAGCTGTTTAACACTAGAAGCGCCGAGCAGCGGTCATTTGACCGCAAGGGGGTAAAAAAAAAATAATACTTCACACTCGTTCAATTTCCAGGACCCTCCTTCCATGACTTTTCCTAGATCTGTGAGCTTAATCACCCTGTATGCTTAAATTTTCAAAATCGCACCAGTAAAAGCCAGTATAAAGCTATTTTGCTCTTATTTACGTGAAATCGCTGACAGCTGCGCGCCGGTCATGCCGTTTCCTGCCTTTTCCAACCTGCGATTCTCATTTCTCTCAGCAGATGGCGCAAGGAATCGCGAATACTATCTATGCGTCATTCAGTGTGTAACTGTCTCAGGTTTCATTCCATATATGCAGTTAATTATATATATATATATATATATATATGTGTATATATATATATTTTTTTTATCCGTGAAATATTGACAATTCGCCATTCATTCTGGCGTTGATAATCAGCGATATTTTATAAGGAGATTTAGAGGATTTAGCTTTACTTTATTTTATAACGTTTCGAGAAAATTCATTAGTTTGTTCATTCTGTTTAAAAATTTCTGTTGCAATTATCTCTAAAAAATGCAATGACCCATCCTGAGGATATAAAGCTTTATTAATGTGTTTGAATAAATCAGATCTACCACAGCAGATAATAAACTATGCTATGTCATAACCGAATCAAACACCACGACTATGCCTCATATCGTTCGTCGGGAACGTGGTTCACTTGGCCGCGGTGTATTATAAACCTGCGGAATGTTTCACTGTTTATGCCCACATAAGATTCATGTAATAAAAGCGAGTGAAATGTGGAAGTGGCCACTCAATGAGAACTAAATCAAAGATTTCGGTAACTACACTGAGTTTATAGTGATACTAAACAGCTGAACAACTTTATCGTTTACCTTTGAGAAAAAAAAGCTGTATTTTGTTTGTTTATATGTAGAATTTTTTATAACAGTACAAGCAGACACACACACACACACACACCTCCCCTGAGCCCTCGGTAAACATCCAATCACCGTCGGTATGCAAATGAGTTAAGACGTAGCCTAACGTGGTGTCGTGTCTGATTTCAGCGGTTACGGAGAGGAAAGACTTTGAAACACGTTGTTTCACTGGTTATGACATAGTGACACTAAACAGCTGAACAACTTCACTTTTTTGAGAAAAATAGCTGTATTTTGTTTGTTTATATGTAGAATTGAATAAATAAATGAATAACACCTTCATATCCCCTCTCAAGAGAGTGCCATAGTCTATTGTTAGTTTTAATGATTTGGCTGAAACTAATTATCACTACATAAGTACCCCAACACCATTGATCATGAGTTTCAGCTGAAACTAATTCATATGTGTGTGTAATATGTGTGTGTGTGTGTGTGTGTGAGTAATCGAGGCCGGCTCTACGCAGGGCAAGAGGGGCAGCGCACCCTCAAATATATTTGTCTGCACATGTTAATATATTCCTAAAATTTATATATTAAATATATTGTTGATATAAAGTTGCTAAACTGATCTGCAGTAGCGGAAAAATCCGCTGAAAAAGGGACAGGCTGCAGCGCACGCACGCGCGCGCGCGCGCACACACACACACACACCTCTCCTGAGCCCTTGGTAAACATCCAATTACCGTCTGTCGGATTTCAGCGGTCACGGAGTGGACCAGTTTATATATTAATCTAAGCTTGAACTTATCAGCATTGTTTCGTCCAGATTCCGCTTAAGTGTGCACACAAAAAACAGAAACGTTTCTTGTAAATCAACTGCATATGTGTTTTATTTACAGCAATTCTTTAAAAAATGAATATACATTGTACAGTACAAGGTAAACACGAGAAAGATTACAAAATGAAAAAACAAACAGTGTCTACTTTATACATAGCTTAGTATATTGTGCGTCGAGATGCTAAAATCCCTTGCATGTTGCCCCTATATTTTGTGCTTCCATTCCAAGTGAAGAGATATTTGACCGGCAGCCTAGAAACAAAAGAACTGTAGGTGTGATCACAACCCCCTCCGAACAACCGTGCCATCAATCACTGACCACCTCAGAAGTTCCCTCCAATGTATTCTGATGTTTTGCAATTTTTTTTAGCACCATTCAAAGGCTTACAATTCATTTAACCTAAGTAAATGAATATAGTCAAATTTACCTCGTGTTTTCTACTATAAGATTATAAACCAATATAAACCAAATCTAAGCTAAACGTTACATTTTAAGTTACAAGTCCTTGGAATCCACTATAGTAAAAGCCTGAATTTGACTCTTTATATATATATATGGCCCAGACGAGAATTGCCCCCTTGTACACAGGCACAGTCTGAACGATATTCGACCAGGTTGTTGAAGGCACTAAAGTTGGCGTTGATGTTATGGATCAAATGGCTCGGCTGTATTCAGTAAAGGCAGGCACCCGGCGCTGGCCCGTGGCTGTGTTTTACAACCTCCTAGACCTGGCGGCAATTAATGCACATATTCTATATAAACAGTGCATGAATGTGACCATAAGCAGGAGGAGATTTATTCTGGAGTTGGTAAAGGAGCTATGTGCGCAACAGAAAACGGAAAAGGCAGCAGGGGCAATGGCAATGGTATGCAAGCGACCTTTACCTGAAACTCCTTCTCCACCTGCGAAAAGGAGGCAGTGTCAAATTGGCAGATGTGCAGGGAACAAAACCTCTTATATCTGCCAGACCTGTAAGCGGCTTGTCTGTGGCAAATGCTCAAAGAATGCACCAAAGCTATGCTTGGAATGTTAATAAAGCGATGCAAGCATCATGGGCAGAATTCACACTGGTGAAGGGAACTTGTGTTCGTAAGCAAATAAAAATCAAGCGGCAGATGTTCAGAAACAAAACTTATGTCATCTGCTAGTAATCTAAGCTCAATGAATTGTAAGCCTTTGAATGGTGCTAAAAAAACTTGCAAAACATCAGCATACATTGGAGGGAACTTCTGAGGTGGTCAGTGATTGATGGCACGGTCGTTCGGAGGGGGTTGTGATCACACCTACAGTTCTTTTGTTTCTAGGCTGCCGGTCAAATATCTCTTCACTTGGAATTGAAGCACAAAATATAGGGGCAACATGCAAGGGATTTTAGCATCTCGACGCACAATATACTAAGCTGTGTATAAAGTAGACATACTGTTTGTTTTTTCATTTTGTAATCTTCCTCGTGTGTACCTTGTACTGTACAATGTATATTCATTTTTAAAGAATTGCTGTAAATAAAACACATATGCAGTTGATTTACCAGAAAGGACGTTCCTGTTTTTTTGTGTGCTAAACTAAACTTCAGGGTCAAGTAATACGGATTTTATTTGTTATATAATATATATAAATACACATATATATAATATGTGTATAATAGTTTGACACAAAAATGTGGGGAAAGATTAAGAAACACACTGAAGCGGAATCTGAACGAAACAATGATGATAAGTTCAAGCTTAGATTAATATATTAATATTAAGATTAATATATAAACTGGTCCACTCCGTGGACGCTTCTTTAATATATAAATTTTAGGAATATATTAACATGTGCAGACAAATATATTTGAGGGTGCGCTGCCCCTCTTGCCCTGCGTAGAGCCGGCCTCGATTACTCACACACACACACACACATATTACACACACATATGAATTAGTTTCAGCTGAAACTCATGATCAATGGTGTTGGGGTACTTATGTAGTGATAATTAGTTTCAGCCAAATCATTAAAACTAACAATAGACTATGGCACTCTCTTGAGAGGGGATATGAGGGTGTTATTCATTTATTTATTCAATTCTACATATAAACAAACAAAATACAGCTATTTTTCCCAAAAAAGTGAAGTTGTTCAGCTGTTTAGTGTCACTATGTCATAACCAGTGAAACAACGTGTTTCAAAGTCTTTCCTCTCCGTGACCGCTGAAATCAGACACGACACCACGTTAGGCTACGTCTTAACTCATTTGCATACCGACGGTGATTGGATGTTTACCGAGGGCTCAGGGGAGGTGTGTGTGTGTGTGTGTGTCTGCTTGTACTGTTATAAAAATTCTAAATATAAACAAACAAAATACAGCTTTTTTTCTCAGAGGTAAACGATAAAGTTGTTCAGCTGTTTAGTATCACTATACTCAGTGTAGTTACCGAAATCTTTGGTTTAGTTCTCATTGAGTGGCCACTTTCACATTTCACTCGCTTTTATTACATGAATCTTATGTGGGCATAAACAGTGAAACATTCCGCAGGTTTATAATACACCGCGGCCAAGTGAACCACGTTCCCGACGAACGAAACGAGGCATAGTCGTGGTGTTTGATTCGGTTATGACATAGCATAGTTTATTATCTGCTGTGGTAGATCTGATTTATTCAAACACATTATTGTTTTAGCGATAATTTCACGGAAGCGAGTTCAGAACTAAATCGCTGCTCCTGCTCCATCCAAGACGTTCAGAAGTTTCAAATAGAATAAAAAAACGAATAAATGTTCTCCATACGATATAAAATTAAGTAGAGCTTTTCTCAGTTGAATATGAAAAAAGATACCGCTGATTATCAACGCGAGAATGAATGGCGCATTGTCCAAGTGCAAGTTGATCTTGGAGCTAAACTATTTGCTTTGTGTGAAAGCGCCATCTAGCGATCATTGTGTGTCAACAACAGCTTCCCATTCAAAACAATAGGCGGTCAAAAGACCGCTGAACCGCGCTTTTAGTAGGTGACACTGGCGCGGCGCTTCTAGTGTTAAAACTTGTTTGCGTCATTTTTGCACATGCATGAAAGCCAAGTGAAGTAAGATTTTTTTATGTTTTATTTTTTGCATTTTGTACAAGATTTAGTGAAGACATCATAAGTCCCAAAAATGTTAGAAAAGACAGTAGCAAGAAGAAAAGGGAGTCGCTTTCAGTGGGGTTTTTAAAACACCTGGTGCCAGGCGGAATCATAAATTAAGGTTATGGTTTAATGTCTATTTATTTCATATTTTACTTTATTTACATGTATTATTTACTAAATGTTTAAATTGTTTTTAATGAAAAAATATAATTATAGTGTTGTAAACTAGTAATATTGGTGATTTTTTGGGCAGCTGGAACGGATTATCTGCATTTACGTTATTTGCTATGGGAAAATGTGTTTCACAATACGTAAATTTGCCTTAGGAACTCACCTCCAGAATGGATTAAATTTGTATGCCAAGGTCTCAGGTCACCATGCATACCATATTTATATACTCCAAGAAGTAATTCGTCTTTCCCAAAGATGCACAGAAATTTCACACAAAGAATCATTCCAATGCAGGATTGAACCAGGGACTCGGGCACTGTAAGGCATTGCTTACACCACTGTTTCACAAGGAAAGTAAAGAAGTTTACCTCTTCAACCTTCTTTACTACAGATTACAGATTGCAACATTACACAATGAAATCATTTCCCCAAACAAAAAAAATTGCACACGTTTGAACATTATGCCCTGCGATGGATTGGCACCCTGTCCAGGATGTTCTTCTGGGATAGAATCCAGGCCCCCCGCGACCCAGTATACATGATAAAGCAGTATAGACGATGAGTGAGTTAGTGAATGAGAGAGGAAGGGTTGGAAATTTTGTACAATGTACGTATAATAAGATCATAATAAAAATATATTACAAAAGGCTCTTAGCAGAGAAGGATATATACAGATAAACATTTCAGAGAATATAAGGCACACAATGCAGCTTTACTAAAGTCACTAAAGAAAGGATGCGGGAACTAGTCCCACACACAAAAAATACACAAAAAACAACAAAAGAAAGTGGACGACATTGACTTTATGCATTTTGCATTATGCCAAGAGAAAGTTTTTTAGAGGTGGATCTGCCAGTAACAAGTCATCAGTCTGACAGAAGTTGTGCGAACTAAAAGTTACCAAGCAGTGATGGTATAAAGACAAAAAGAGTTCACAAAGTTCCTTCTTTCTTTCTTTCTTTCTTTCTTTCACACAACTTTATTAAGACTGTCAGACATACATGTGGGTATCAGGTTGAAATCATAAACAAAACTTCTAGTCTTGAATAAAAACAGGAAGGAAAAAAATATATAATGAAGCTTATTAAGCGGACAAAGCTATGATTTGCGATAGAGAGTCATCGTTTTCCAAGGCGCGAATAAAAAAAACTAAGTTTTGCGATTTAATCTCTGCAACAGCTGCACAATATCTGGAAGAAAAAATCTGAAAGAACACCCGCAGTTGGCCTTCACAGAAGATGTGCAAAAAATGTGCCTTGCTCAATAAAACACAAGATGAACGTATCGAGCAGTTATCAGGGCCTTTCACGGAAAGCTGGTCTGATCATTGATCAAAGCTCACTTCGACTCAGATCATCCTGTTCAACTGGTGTAGCAATGGAGAGGTATTGAGTATGCTGTTATCTGCTTCCTTAACCAGGGATCCACATGCTGATATAGATTGTGCGCTGTCTGTGGTTGTGGGAGAGAAAAAAATTACAAGCATATGGAAGCATTTGGATGAGAATCTTTATGGTATATTTAACCAATTTTTTTTTATTTTCCACTTGCTTGTTTGATCAGTCGTCTATAGGCATGAAGATCCAGTTGTGTGATGTAGTAAACAAAATGAAGCATACAGTATATATCTAACATGATGATAAGATATACTTTAGTAATGTAACAAAAGAGGCAGTGTTAATGTACTGAATATCAACACAACCGTGATGCAGTCTGTATGGGTAAGTATGAGTTATGCAGATACATAACAAAGAACACACGATCAAATGATATGGAATGCGCATCTTTGATTGAAAATAAGCGGGGAGATGATGGAAAATTATATTAGATTGGAGTAGATAAAAAAATTATAATACCGCAAAGTATATAAAATCCTTACCCTGGAATTTTCAGTTGGTCTAAATTAATAATGATTTCAGGAAGAACAGCTGTCTTAACCACAGTACGGAAATGGCAAACTATAGTCCCTGGACAGAGGACAAATTGGAATGTCTGATAGCACATTGTGCTAATAGGTTGACAATGTGTCACATTTGGTCTGCCAGTCTGAACAGATCCAAATCCAATCTGTTCACTTTAAAATATCAATGTGGACACTCAGTCCTAAAGATCAACTTTGTTTGAGCTTCACCCCTGTCAGCTGTCCAATTACATCGTACTGTAGCAGCTATGTTCATATCTACATATATTAACTGTATCAGTCAGGATTTATGCCTCATCACAGCACCCTGATTAAAGTAGTAAATGACCTCTTATTTGGCCTCTGATTAGGGGTGGGTCTCTTTGCTTAAGTTATGTGCAGCTTTTGACACATTTGATTATAGTGGTGTTCTTCACAGATTAGAAAAAGTAATACTGTAGGAATTAAGGGAACAACCCTCCCCCGGCTGAGATCCTATTTGATTGATCATTATCAGTTCCTAGGTTTAAATGGTGTCTATTCTGCATGTTCTCAAGTGGAGTTTGGTATTCCACAGGGTTCGGTTTTAGGGCCACCGATTTTTTCTCTTTTCATGCTTCCTCTGGGCGACTGTTATGCTTACTGTCTCAGCAAAGCCAGATGAGAAAAGCCAGCTTAATAAAGTTGAGCAATAAGACATAAGAGACTGGATATTAATTAACTTCCTTCTGGTTAATCCTCACAAGAGACAAGTTCTGCGACCACATGCATGTAGAAGCAAAGCTTTTAGATCACACTGTAACTATAAAACTAAAGCAAGAGACAGACATTTTTTCTGTCCCAAAGTTATGGAATAGCCTTCCAATTAATGTATGGGACTCAGACACAGTCTCAGTGTTTAAGTCCAGGCTAAAAATTATAAAAGCTTATTTATTTAATTAAAAAGAAAATTGTAAATAGATTTGCCTTAGGTAAAGGAGTAGATCTGGGGGACTCATGGACGTAGAGTATTATGGTGAACTGGTATGTTTAGATGCTGTCCTCCCCACTCTCATTGATCACTCAGGTTTGTTGACGGTGAAGTGATTGGTTGCTTAACATCTCAGGAAGCCCTCATTTTTTAATTGCTCCATAGTCAGGACTGGAATTTCCTACATTCTACCTCCAGTAAAGAACTAGACTCCATATTAACTGAAAAACCTCCAACATAAACGTCCAGCAGCTTAACATTGTATGACTGCAAAACATTTCCTGCGATCCGTTATCTCCAAAATAAGGATGTGTTCCCTGTTGAGTCTGGTTCCTCTCATGTTTTTTTCCTATTGCCATCTCTCTGAGTTTTAATTTTTTTATTTTTGCTTTCTCATTTGACCATTTCGATTTATACTCATTTTTTACATTTCATACACATTTCCATCATTTTATTTTAATTGTGTAAAGCTGCTATGCGACACTGACAATTAGACAAATAAAACTGAATTAGATTTGAATTGGATTTGCCTGCAGTCTGAACAAGGCCTTCCCAGAAAATAATTGACTTTTTTTTTTTTTTACCAGTAGAAGAAAGTC